>NW_026060459.1:5000-18897 GCF_943734695.1 Anopheles maculipalpis | reverse complement strand
CGGGACTTGGGTGCAAACCGAAAGTTAAAATGATGTCCCTGAACATGCATATAAGTTCGAGTATTGATATTATAAACCTAACAAGAGATGAAGGCAAGTCGAATTGGTAAGTAAGAAACCAAAAATATCTCTAAGTTCGGGACTTGGGTGCAAACCGAAAGTTAAAATGATGTCCCTGAACATGCATATAAGTTCGAGTATTGATATTATAAACCTAACAAGAGATGAAGGCAAGTCGAATTGGTAAGTAAGAAACCAAAAATATCTCTAAGTTCGGGACTTGGGTGCAAACCGAAAGTTAAAATGATGTCCCTGAACATGCATATAAGTTCGAGTATTGATATTATAAACCTAACAAGAGATGAAGGCAAGTCGAATTGGTAAGTAAGAAACCAAAAATATCACTAAGTTCGGGACTTGGGTGCAAACCGAAAGTTAAAATGATGTCCCTGAACATGCATATAAGTTCGAGTATTGATATTATAAACCTAACAAGAGATGAAGGCAAGTCGAATTGGTAAGTAAGAAACCAAAAATATCTCTAAGTTCGGGACTTGGGTGCAAACCGAAAGTTAATATGATGTCCCCTGAACATGCATATAAGTTCGAGTATTGATATTATAAACCTAACAAGAGATGAAGGCAAGTCGAATTGGTTGGTCCAAAACCAAAAATATCTCTAAGTTCGGGACTTGGGTGCAAACCGAAAGTTAAAATGATGTCCCTGAACATGCATATAAGTTCGAGTATTGATATTATAAACCTAACAAGAGATGAAGGCAAGTCGAATTGGTTGGTAAGAAACCAAAAATATCACTAAGTTCGGGACTTGGGTGCAAACCGAAAGTGAATATGATGTCCCTGAACATGCATATAAGTTCGAGTATTGATATTATAAACCTAACAAGAGATGAAGGCAAGTCGAATTGGTAAGTAAGAAACCAAAAATATCTCTAAGTTCGGGACTTGGGTGCAAACCGAAAGTTAAAATGATGTCCCTGAACATGCATATAAGTTCGAGTATTGATATTATAAACCTAACAAGAGATGAAGGCAAGTCGAATTGGTTGGTAAGAAACCAAAAATATCACTAAGTTCGGGACTTGGGTGCAAACCGAAAGTGAATATGATGTCCCTGAACATGCATATAAGTTCGAGTATTGATATTATAAACCTAACAAGAGATGAAGGCAAGTCGAATTGGTAAGTAAGAAACCAAAAATATCTCTAAGTTCGGGACTTGGGTACAAACCGAAAGTTAATATGATGTCCCTGAACATGCATATAAGTTCGAGTATTGATATTATAAACCTAACAAGAGATGAAGGCAAGTCGAATTGGTTGGTTGGAAACCAAAAATATCACTAAGTTCGGGACTTGGGTACAAACCGAAAGTTAAAATGATGTCCCTGAACATGCATATAAGTTCGAGTATTGATATTATAAACCTAACAAGCGATGAAGGCAAGTCGAATTGGTTGGTCGGAAACCAAAAATATCACTAAGTTCGGGACTTGGGTACAAACCGAAAGTTAATATGATGTCCCTGAACATGCATATAAGTTCGAGTATTGATATTATAAACCTAACAAGAGATGAAGGCAAGTCGAATTGGTTGGTCCAAAACCAAAAATATCTCTAAGTTCGGGACTTGGGTGCAAACCGAAAGTTAAAATGATGTTCCTGAACATGCATATAAGTTCGAGTATTGATATTATAAACCTAACAAGAGATGAAGGCAAGTCGAATTGGTTGGTCGGAAACCAAAAATATCACTAAGTTCGGGACTTGGGTACAAACCGAAAGTTAATATGATGTCCCTGAACATGCATATAAGTTCGAGTATTGATATTATAAACCTAACAAGAGATGAAGGCAAGTCGAATTGGTTGGTTGGAAACCAAAAATATCACTAAGTTCGGGACTTGGGTACAAACCGAAAGTTAAAATGATGTCCCTGAACATGCATATAAGTTCGAGTATTGATATTATAAACCTAACAAGCGATGAAGGCAAGTCGAATTGGTTGGTCGGAAACCAAAAATATCACTAAGTTCGGGACTTGGGTACAAACCGAAAGTTAATATGATGTCCCTGAACATGCATATAAGTTCGAGTATTGATATTATAAACCTAACAAGAGATGAAGGCAAGTCGAATTGGTTGGTCCAAAACCAAAAATATCTCTAAGTTCGGGACTTGGGTGCAAACCGAAAGTGAATATGATGTCCCTGAACATGCATATAAGTTCGAGTATTGATATTATAAACCTAACAAGAGATGAAGGCAAGTCGAATTGGTAAGTAAGAAACCAAAAATATCTCTAAGTTCGGGACTTGGGTGCAAACCGAAAGTTAAAATGATGTCCCTGAACATGCATATAAGTTCGAGTATTGATATTATAAACCTAACAAGAGATGAAGGCAAGTCGAATTGGTAAGTAAGAAACCAAAAATATCTCTAAGTTCGGGACTTGGGTGCAAACCGAAAGTTAAAATGATGTCCCTGAACATGCATATAAGTTCGAGTATTGATATTATAAACCTAACAAGAGATGAAGGCAAGTCGAATTGGTAAGTAAGAAACCAAAAATATCTCTAAGTTCGGGACTTGGGTGCAAACCGAAAGTTAAAATGATGTCCCTGAACATGCATATAAGTTCGAGTATTGATATTATAAACCTAACAAGAGATGAAGGCAAGTCGAATTGGTAAGTAAGAAACCAAAAATATCACTAAGTTCGGGACTTGGGTGCAAACCGAAAGTTAAAATGATGTCCCTGAACATGCATATAAGTTCGAGTATTGATATTATAAACCTAACAAGAGATGAAGGCAAGTCGAATTGGTAAGTAAGAAACCAAAAATATCTCTAAGTTCGGGACTTGGGTGCAAACCGAAAGTTAATATGATGTCCCTGAACATGCATATAAGTTCGAGTATTGATATTATAAACCTAACAAGAGATGAAGGCAAGTCGAATTGGTTGGTCCAAAACCAAAAATATCTCTAAGTTCGGGACTTGGGTGCAAACCGAAAGTTAAAATGATGTCCCTGAACATGCATATAAGTTCGAGTATTGATATTATAAACCTAACAAGAGATGAAGGCAAGTCGAATTGGTTGGTAAGAAACCAAAAATATCACTAAGTTCGGGACTTGGGTGCAAACCGAAAGTGAATATGATGTCCCTGAACATGCATATAAGTTCGAGTATTGATATTATAAACCTAACAAGAGATGAAGGCAAGTCGAATTGGTAAGTAAGAAACCAAAAATATCTCTAAGTTCGGGACTTGGGTGCAAACCGAAAGTTAAAATGATGTCCCTGAACATGCATATAAGTTCGAGTATTGATATTATAAACCTAACAAGAGATGAAGGCAAGTCGAATTGGTAAGTAAGAAACCAAAAATATCTCTAAGTTCGGGACTTGGGTGCAAACCGAAAGTTAAAATGATGTCCCTGAACATGCATATAAGTTCGAGTATTGATATTATAAACCTAACAAGAGATGAAGGCAAGTCGAATTGGTAAGTAAGAAACCAAAAATATCTCTAAGTTCGGGACTTGGGTGCAAACCGAAAGTTAAAATGATGTCCCTGAACATGCATATAAGTTCGAGTATTGATATTATAAACCTAACAAGAGATGAAGGCAAGTCGAATTGGTAAGTAAGAAACCAAAAATATCACTAAGTTCGGGACTTGGGTGCAAACCGAAAGTTAAAATGATGTCCCTGAACATGCATATAAGTTCGAGTATTGATATTATAAACCTAACAAGAGATGAAGGCAAGTCGAATTGGTAAGTAAGAAACCAAAAATATCTCTAAGTTCGGGACTTGGGTGCAAACCGAAAGTTAATATGATGTCCCTGAACATGCATATAAGTTCGAGTATTGATATTATAAACCTAACAAGAGATGAAGGCAAGTCGAATTGGTTGGTCCAAAACCAAAAATATCTCTAAGTTCGGGACTTGGGTGCAAACCGAAAGTTAAAATGATGTCCCTGAACATGCATATAAGTTCGAGTATTGATATTATAAACCTAACAAGAGATGAAGGCAAGTCGAATTGGTTGGTAAGAAACCAAAAATATCACTAAGTTCGGGACTTGGGTGCAAACCGAAAGTGAATATGATGTCCCTGAACATGCATATAAGTTCGAGTATTGATATTATAAACCTAACAAGAGATGAAGGCAAGTCGAATTGGTAAGTAAGAAACCAAAAATATCTCTAAGTTCGGGACTTGGGTGCAAACCGAAAGTTAAAATGATGTCCCTGAACATGCATATAAGTTCGAGTATTGATATTATAAACCTAACAAGAGATGAAGGCAAGTCGAATTGGTTGGTAAGAAACCAAAAATATCACTAAGTTCGGGACTTGGGTGCAAACCGAAAGTGAATATGATGTCCCTGAACATGCATATAAGTTCGAGTATTGATATTATAAACCTAACAAGAGATGAAGGCAAGTCGAATTGGTAAGTAAGAAACCAAAAATATCTCTAAGTTCGGGACTTGGGTACAAACCGAAAGTTAATATGATGTCCCTGAACATGCATATAAGTTCGAGTATTGATATTATAAACCTAACAAGAGATGAAGGCAAGTCGAATTGGTTGGTTGGAAACCAAAAATATCACTAAGTTCGGGACTTGGGTACAAACCGAAAGTTAAAATGATGTCCCTGAACATGCATATAAGTTCGAGTATTGATATTATAAACCTAACAAGCGATGAAGGCAAGTCGAATTGGTTGGTCGGAAACCAAAAATATCACTAAGTTCGGGACTTGGGTACAAACCGAAAGTTAATATGATGTCCCTGAACATGCATATAAGTTCGAGTATTGATATTATAAACCTAACAAGAGATGAAGGCAAGTCGAATTGGTTGGTCCAAAACCAAAAATATCTCTAAGTTCGGGACTTGGGTGCAAACCGAAAGTTAAAATGATGTTCCTGAACATGCATATAAGTTCGAGTATTGATATTATAAACCTAACAAGAGATGAAGGCAAGTCGAATTGGTTGGTCGGAAACCAAAAATATCACTAAGTTCGGGACTTGGGTACAAACCGAAAGTTAATATGATGTCCCTGAACATGCATATAAGTTCGAGTATTGATATTATAAACCTAACAAGAGATGAAGGCAAGTCGAATTGGTTGGTTGGAAACCAAAAATATCACTAAGTTCGGGACTTGGGTACAAACCGAAAGTTAAAATGATGTCCCTGAACATGCATATAAGTTCGAGTATTGATATTATAAACCTAACAAGCGATGAAGGCAAGTCGAATTGGTTGGTCGGAAACCAAAAATATCACTAAGTTCGGGACTTGGGTACAAACCGAAAGTTAATATGATGTCCCTGAACATGCATATAAGTTCGAGTATTGATATTATAAACCTAACAAGAGATGAAGGCAAGTCGAATTGGTTGGTCCAAAACCAAAAATATCTCTAAGTTCGGGACTTGGGTGCAAACCGAAAGTTAAAATGATGTCCCTGAACATGCATATAAGTTCGAGTATTGATATTATAAACCTAACAAGAGATGAAGGCAAGTCGAATTGGTTGGTAAGAAACCAAAAATATATACCAAGTGCCTGAAATGTCTATAAACCACACGAAGAACTCTTCACACACAGGTGCGCCTCATAACCTGGTACAATGTATAAGACATTGGTTTCGGGGGATTTTTTGAGAAGAAAATTTTTTTCTCTAACTTTGAGTAAAACTGTCTCAGAATACATATTTAACCACGAAAAGTGAACACCGACAGTAAATAGCAAAAATCACCCGACCATCAAAGTTGTATGGCGGTGTGGGAGAAGAAAATCCAAGGTCGTCTAATGTAGGGACGTAAGACACGAAATCAAAATTTTGGCATAAAATCTAAAATAATCATCAGACAGTGGTCATCCAAGGCATATAAGAGTCGTCTAACGATGCTGAATGCAATAAGCAATAGCGACTTTTTAAAGATTTTTTTGGATTTTTGTCAAAATGTACCCTTCACAACTTGGTACAAGTCATAGGACATGGGTACCGGTATGACCGACGGAAGATTTTTGGACAAAAAATTTTTTTGCTCTAACTTTGAGTAAAACGGTCTCAGGATGCATTATTAATCATGAAAAGTGATCTCCGACAGTAAATAGCGAAAGTTACCCGACCATCAAAGTTGCATGGCGGTGCAGGAGACGAAAATCCAAGGTCGTCTAATGTAGGGACGTAAGACACGAAATCAAAATTTTGGCATAAAAGCTAAAATAATCATCAGACAGTGGTCATCCAAGGCATATTAGAGTCGTCTAACGATGCTGAATGCAATAAGCAATAGCGACTTTTTAATGATTTTTTTGGATTTTTGTCAAAATGTACCCTTCACAACTTGGTACAAGTCATAGGACATGGGTACCGGTATGACCGACGGAAGATTTTTGGACAAAAAATTTTTTTACTCTAACTTTGAGTAAAACGGTGTCAGGATGCATTATTAATCACGAAAAGTGATCTCCGACAGTAAATAGCGAAAGTTACCCGACCATCAAAGTTGCATGGCGGTGTAGGAGACGAAAGTCCAAGGTCGTCTAATGTAGGGACGTAAGACACGAAATCAAAATTTTGGCATAAAATCTAAAATAATCATCAGACAGTGGTCATCCAAGGCATATAAGAGTCGTCTAACGATGCTGAATGCAATAAGCAATAGCGACTTTTTAATGATTTTTTTGGATTTTTGTCAAAATGTACCCTTCACAACTTGGTACAAGTCATAGGACATGGGTACCGGTATGACCGACGGAAGATTTTTGGACAAAAAATTTTTTTGCTCTAACTTTGAGTAAAACGGTCTCAGGATGCATTATTAATCATGAAAAGTGATCTCCGACAGTAAATAGCGAAAGTTACCCGACCATCAAAGTTGCATGGCGGTGCAGGAGACGAAAATCCAAGGTCGTCTAATGTAGGGACGTAAGACACGAAATCAAAATTTTGGCATAAAAGCTTAAGTAATCATCAGACAGTGGTCATCCAAGGCATATAAGAGTCGTCTAACGATGCTGAATGCAATAAGCAATAGCGACTTTTTAATGATTTTTTTGGATTTTTGTCAAAATTTACCCTTCACAACTTGGTACAAGTTATAGGACATGGGTATCGGTATGACCGACGGAAGATTTTTTGACAAAAATTTTTTTGACTCTAACTTTGAGTAAAACTGTGTCAGGATGCTTTTTTAAGCATGAAAAGTGATCTCCGACGGTAAATAGCAAAAGTCACCCGACCATCAAAGTTGCATGGCGGTGCAGGAGACGAAAATCCAAGGTCGTCTAATGTAGGGACGTAAGACACGAAATCAAAATTTTGGCATAAAAGCTAAAATAATCATCAGACAGTGGTCATCCAAGGCATATTAGAGTCGTCTAACGATGCTGAATGCAATAAGCAATAGCGACTTTTTAATGATTTTTTTGGATTTTTGTCAAAATTTACCCTTCACAACTTGGTACAAGTCATAGGACATGGGTACCGGTATGACCGACGGAAGATTTTTGGACAAAAAATTTTTTTGCTCTAACTTTGAGTAAAACGGTCTCAGGATGCATTATTAATCACGAAAAGTGATCTCCGACCGTAAATAGCGAAAGTTACCCGACCATCAAAGTTGTATGGCGGTGTGGGAGAAGAAAATCCAAGGTCGTCTAATGTAGGGACGTAAGACACGAAATCAAAATTTTGGCATAAAAGCTAAAATAATCATCAGACAGTGGTCATCCAAGGCATATAAGAGTCGTCTAACGATGCTGAATGCAATAAGCAATAGCGACTTTTTAATGATTTTTTTGGATTTTTGTCAAAATGTACCCTTCACAACTTGGTACAAGTCATAGGACATGGGTACCGGTATGACCGACGGAAGATTTTTGGACAAAAAATTTTTTTGCTCTAACTTTGAGTAAAACGGTGTCAGGATGCATTATTAATCACGAAAAGTGATCTCCGACAGTAAATAGCGAAAGTTACCCGACCATCAAAGTTGTATGGCGGTGTGGGAGAAGAAAATCCAAGGTCGTCTAATGTAGGGACGTAAGACACGAAATCAAAATTTTGGCATAAAAGCTAAAATAATCATCAGACAGTGGTCATCCAAGGCATATAAGAGTCGTCTAACGATGCTGAATGCAATAAGCAATAGCGACTTTTTAATGATTTTTTTGGATTTTTGTCAAAATGTACCCTTCACAACTTGGTACAAGTCATAGGACATGGGTACCGGTATGACCGACGGAAGATTTTTGGACAAAAAATTTTTTTGCTCTAACTTTGAGTAAAACGGTCTCAGGATGCATTATTAATCATGAAAAGTGATCTCCGACATTAAATAGCGAAAGTTACCCGACCATCAAAGTTGCATGGCGGTGCAGGAGACGAAAATCCAAGGTCGTCTAATGTAGGGACGTAAGACACGAAATCAAAATTTTGGCATAAAAGCTTAAGTAATCATCAGACAGTGGTCATCCAAGGCATATAAGAGTCATCTAACGATGCTGAATGCAATAAGCAATAGCGACTTTTTAATGATTTTTTTGGATTTTTGTCAAAATGTACCCTTCACAACTTGGTACAAGTCATAGGACATGGGTACCGGTATGACCGACGGAAGATTTTTGGACAAAAAATTTTTTTGCTCTAACTTTGAGTAAAACGGTCTCAGGATGCATTATTAATCATGAAAAGTGATCTCCGACAGTAAATAGCGAAAGTTACCCGACCATCAAAGTTTCATGGCGGTGCAGGAGACGAAAATCCAAGGTCGTCTAATGTAGGGACGTAAGACACGAAATCAAAATTTTGGCATAAAATCTAAAATAATCATCAGACAGTGGTCATCCAAGGCATATAAGAGTCGTCTAACGATGCTGAATGCAATAAGCAATAGCGACTTTTTAAAGATTTTTTTGGATTTTTGTCAAAATGTACCCTTCACAACTTGGTACAAGTCATAGGACATGGGTACCGGTATGACCGACGGAAGATTTTTGGACAAAAAATTTTTTTGCTCTAACTTTGAGTAAAACGGTCTCAGGATGCATTATTAATCATGAAAAGTGATCTCCGACAGTAAATAGCAAAAATCACCCGACCATCAAAGTTGTATGGCGGTGTGGGAGAAGAAAATCCAAGGTCGTCTAATGTAGGGACGTAAGACACGAAATCAAAATTTTGGCATAAAATCTAAAATAATCATCAGACAGTGGTCATCCAAGGCATATAAGAGTCGTCTAACGATGCTGAATGCAATAAGCAATAGCGACTTTTTAAAGATTTTTTTGGATTTTTGTCAAAATGTACCCTTCACAACTTGGTACAAGTCATAGGACATGGGTACCGGTATGACCGACGGAAGATTTTTGGACAAAAAATTTTTTTGCTCTAACTTTGAGTAAAACGGTCTCAGGATGCATTATTAATCATGAAAAGTGATCTCCGACAGTAAATAGCGAAAGTTACCCGACCATCAAAGTTGCATGGCGGTGCAGGAGACGAAAATCCAAGGTCGTCTAATGTAGGGACGTAAGACACGAAATCAAAATTTTGGCATAAAAGCTAAAATAATCATCAGACAGTGGTCATCCAAGGCATATTAGAGTCGTCTAACGATGCTGAATGCAATAAGCAATAGCGACTTTTTAATGATTTTTTTGGATTTTTGTCAAAATGTACCCTTCACAACTTGGTACAAGTCATAGGACATGGGTACCGGTATGACCGACGGAAGATTTTTGGACAAAAAATTTTTTTACTCTAACTTTGAGTAAAACGGTGTCAGGATGCATTATTAATCACGAAAAGTGATCTCCGACAGTAAATAGCGAAAGTTACCCGACCATCAAAGTTGCATGGCGGTGTAGGAGACGAAAGTCCAAGGTCGTCTAATGTAGGGACGTAAGACACGAAATCAAAATTTTGGCATAAAATCTAAAATAATCATCAGACAGTGGTCATCCAAGGCATATAAGAGTCGTCTAACGATGCTGAATGCAATAAGCAATAGCGACTTTTTAATGATTTTTTTGGATTTTTGTCAAAATGTACCCTTCACAACTTGGTACAAGTCATAGGACATGGGTACCGGTATGACCGACGGAAGATTTTTGGACAAAAAATTTTTTTGCTCTAACTTTGAGTAAAACGGTCTCAGGATGCATTATTAATCATGAAAAGTGATCTCCGACAGTAAATAGCGAAAGTTACCCGACCATCAAAGTTGCATGGCGGTGCAGGAGACGAAAATCCAAGGTCGTCTAATGTAGGGACGTAAGACACGAAATCAAAATTTTGGCATAAAAGCTTAAGTAATCATCAGACAGTGGTCATCCAAGGCATATAAGAGTCGTCTAACGATGCTGAATGCAATAAGCAATAGCGACTTTTTAATGATTTTTTTGGATTTTTGTCAAAATTTACCCTTCACAACTTGGTACAAGTTATAGGACATGGGTATCGGTATGACCGACGGAAGATTTTTTGACAAAAATTTTTTTGACTCTAACTTTGAGTAAAACTGTGTCAGGATGCTTTTTTAAGCATGAAAAGTGATCTCCGACGGTAAATAGCAAAAGTCACCCGACCATCAAAGTTGCATGGCGGTGCAGGAGACGAAAATCCAAGGTCGTCTAATGTAGGGACGTAAGACACGAAATCAAAATTTTGGCATAAAAGCTAAAATAATCATCAGACAGTGGTCATCCAAGGCATATTAGAGTCGTCTAACGATGCTGAATGCAATAAGCAATAGCGACTTTTTAATGATTTTTTTGGATTTTTGTCAAAATTTACCCTTCACAACTTGGTACAAGTCATAGGACATGGGTACCGGTATGACCGACGGAAGATTTTTGGACAAAAAATTTTTTTGCTCTAACTTTGAGTAAAACGGTCTCAGGATGCATTATTAATCACGAAAAGTGATCTCCGACCGTAAATAGCGAAAGTTACCCGACCATCAAAGTTGCATGGCGGTGTGGGAGAAGAAAATCCAAGGTCGTCTAATGTAGGGACGTAAGACACGAAATCAAAATTTTGGCATAAAAGCTAAAATAATCATCAGACAGTGGTCATCCAAGGCATATAAGAGTCGTCTAACGATGCTGAATGCAATAAGCAATAGCGACTTTTTAATGATTTTTTTGGATTTTTGTCAAAATGTACCCTTCACAACTTGGTACAAGTCATAGGACATGGGTACCGGTATGACCGACGGAAGATTTTTGGACAAAAAATTTTTTTGCTCTAACTTTGAGTAAAACGGTGTCAGGATGCATTATTAATCACGAAAAGTGATCTCCGACAGTAAATAGCGAAAGTTACCCGACCATCAAAGTTGTATGGCGGTGTGGGAGAAGAAAATCCAAGGTCGTCTAATGTAGGGACGTAAGACACGAAATCAAAATTTTGGCATAAAAGCTAAAATAATCATCAGACAGTGGTCATCCAAGGCATATAAGAGTCGTCTAACGATGCTGAATGCAATAAGCAATAGCGACTTTTTAATGATTTTTTTGGATTTTTGTCAAAATGTACCCTTCACAACTTGGTACAAGTCATAGGACATGGGTACCGGTATGACCGACGGAAGATTTTTGGACAAAAAATTTTTTTGCTCTAACTTTGAGTAAAACGGTCTCAGGATGCATTATTAATCATGAAAAGTGATCTCCGACATTAAATAGCGAAAGTTACCCGACCATCAAAGTTGCATGGCGGTGCAGGAGACGAAAATCCAAGGTCGTCTAATGTAGGGACGTAAGACACGAAATCAAAATTTTGGCATAAAAGCTTAAGTAATCATCAGACAGTGGTCATCCAAGGCATATAAGAGTCATCTAACGATGCTGAATGCAATAAGCAATAGCGACTTTTTAATGATTTTTTTGGATTTTTGTCAAAATGTACCCTTCACAACTTGGTACAAGTCATAGGACATGGGTACCGGTATGACCGACGGAAGATTTTTGGACAAAAAATTTTTTTGCTCTAACTTTGAGTAAAACGGTCTCAGGATGCATTATTAATCATGAAAAGTGATCTCCGACAGTAAATAGCGAAAGTTACCCGACCATCAAAGTTTCATGGCGGTGCAGGAGACGAAAATCCAAGGTCGTCTAATGTAGGGACGTAAGACACGAAATCAAAATTTTGGCATAAAATCTAAAATAATCATCAGACAGTGGTCATCCAAGGCATATAAGAGTCGTCTAACGATGCTGAATGCAATAAGCAATAGCGACTTTTTAAAGATTTTTTTGGATTTTTGTCAAAATGTACCCTTCACAACTTGGTACAAGTCATAGGACATGGGTACCGGTATGACCGACGGAAGATTTTTGGACAAAAAATTTTTTTGCTCTAACTTTGAGTAAAACGGTCTCAGGATGCATTATTAATCATGAAAAGTGATCTCCGACAGTAAATAGCGAAAGTTACCCGACCATCAAAGTTGCATGGCGGTGCAGGAGACGAAAATCCAAGGTCGTCTAATGTAGGGACGTAAGACACGAAATCAAAATTTTGGCATAAAAGCTAAAATAATCATCAGACAGTGGTCATCCAAGGCATATAAGAGTCGTCTAACGATGCTGAATGCAATAAGCAATAGCGACTTTTTAATGATTTTTTTGGATTTTTGTCAAAATGTACCCTTCACAACTTGGTACAAGTCATAGGACATGGGTACCGGTATGACCGACGGAAGATTTTTGGACAAAAAATTTTTTTGCTCTAACTTTGAGTAAAACGGTCTCAGGATGCATTATTAATCATGAAAAGTGATCTCCGACATTAAATAGCGAAAGTTACCCGACCATCAAAGTTGCATGGCGGTGCAGGAGACGAAAATCCAAGGTCGTCTAATGTAGGGACGTAAGACACGAAATCAAAATTTTGGCATAAAAGCTTAAGTAATCATCAGACAGTGGTCATCCAAGGCATATAAGAGTCGTCTAACGATGCTGAATGCAATAAGCAATAGCGACTTTTTAATGATTTTTTTGGATTTTTGTCAAAATTTACCCTTCACAACTTGGTACAAGTTATAGGACATGGGTATCGGTATGACCGACGGAAGATTTTTTGACAAAAATTTTTTTGACTCTAACTTTGAGTAAAACTGTGTCAGGATGCATTTTTAAGCATGAAAAGTGATCTCCGACGGTAAATAGCAAAAGTCACCCGACCCTCAAAGTTGTATGGCGATGTAGGAGAAAAAATTTCCGAGGTCGTTTAATTTTGGGATGGATAAAAATGGTCACTTGTGGTAAAGTGATGTTGTTCATTGGCTATAGTAAGAGGGTATGGTGTCGTGACACAAAAATGAAAAATGTATGGGAACGTGTTCTAAACACTGTCACAAGGTGCAAATCGAGTATCTAGTCGTACCTTAGACACCAGTACGGGTAAATGAGCCTCTGCTTGGCTCATATGTATGGGGAAAAGTAAGGGTGACCGACATGTCCAAAGGTAAAAAGCGAAAATTCACCCGGCCCTCGGACTTGTATGGAGGTATAGGAGAAAAATGTGTCAAAGTCGTTTAATGTAGGGACGGATAAAAATGGTCACTTGTGGTAAGGTGATGTTGTTCGTTGGCTATAGTAAGAGGGTATGGTGTCGTGACACAAAAATGAAAAATGTTTGGAAATGTGTTCTAAACACTGTCACAAGGTGCAAGTTGAGTATCTAGTCGTACCTTAGACACCAGTACGGGTAAATGAGCAAATGTTGTGCATAGCTAGGGTATCGGGACGATGCCCTAAAACCCTCAAAGGATTGTAGTGTGTTGGATGTTATCTCCTGTTGGTCGTACGGCAACCATACCC
>NW_026060458.1:72500-74380 GCF_943734695.1 Anopheles maculipalpis | reverse complement strand
CTCAGGATGCATTCTTAATCATGAAAAGTGATCTCCGACGGTAAATAGCAAAAGTCACCCGACCATCAAAGTTGCATGGCGGTGCAGGCGACGAAAATCCAAGGTCGTCTAATGTAGGGACGTAAGACACGAAATCAAAATTTTGGCATAAAATCTAAAATAATCATCAGACAGTGGTCATCCAAGGCATATTAGAGTCGTCTAACGATGCTGAATGCAATAAGCAATAGCGACTTTTTAATGATTTTTTTGGATTTTTGTCAAAATGTACCCTTCACAACTTGGTACAAGTCATAGGACATGGGTACCGGTATGACCGACGGAAGATTTTTGGACAAAAAATTTTTTTGCTCTAACTTTGAGTAAAACGGTCTCAGGATGCATTATTAATCATGAAAAGTGATCTCCGACAGTAAATAGCGAAAGTTACCCGACCATCAAAGTTGCATGGCGGTGCAGGAGACGAAAATCCAAGGTCGTCTAATGTAGGGACGTAAGACACGAAATCAAAATTTTGGCATAAAATCTAAAATAATCATCAGACAGTGGTCATCCAAGGCATATTAGAGTCGTCTAACGATGCGAAATGCAATAAGCAATAGCGACTTTTTAATGATTTTTTTGGATTTTTGTCAAAATGTACCCTTCACAACTTGGTACAAGTCATAGGACATGGGTACCGGTATGACCGACGGAAGATTTTTGGACAAAAAATTTTTTTGCTCTAACTTTGAGTAAAACGGTCTCAGGATGCATTATTAATCATGAAAAGTGATCTCCGACAGTAAATAGTGAAAGTTACCCGACCATCAAAGTTGCATGGCGGTGCAGGAGACGAAAATCCAAGGTCGTCTAATGTAGGGACGTAAGACACGAAATCAAAATTTTGGCATAAAAGCTAAAATAATCATCAGACAGTGGTCATCCAAGGCATATTAGAGTCGTCTAACGATGCGAAATGCAATAAGCAATAGCGACTTTTTAATGATTTTTTTGGATTTTTGTCAAAATGTACCCTTCACAACTTGGTACAAGTCATAGGACATGGGTACCGGTATGACCGACGGAAGATTTTTGGACAAAAAATTTTTTTGCTCTAACTTTGAGTAAAACGGTCTCAGGATGCATTATTAATCATGAAAAGTGATCTCCGACAGTAAATAGTGAAAGTTACCCGACCATCAAAGTTGCATGGCGGTGCAGGAGACGAAAATCCAAGGTCGTCTAATGTAGGGACGTAAGACACGAAATCAAAATTTTGGCATAAAAGCTAAAATAATCATCAGACAGTGGTCATCCAAGGCATATAAGAGTCGTCTAACGATGCTGAATGCAATAAGCAATAGCGACTTTTTAATGATTTTTTTGGATTTTTGTCAAAATTTACCCTTCACAACTTGGTACAAGTTATGAGACATGGGTACCGGTATAACCGACGGAAGATTTTTTGACAAAAATTTTTTTGACTCTAACTTTGAGTAAAACTGTGTCAGGATGCATTTTTAAGCATGAAAAGTGAACTCCGACGGTAAATAGCAAAAGTCACCCGACCCTCAAAGTTGTATGGCGATGTAGGAGAAAAAAATTCCGAGGTCGTTTAATTTTGGGATGGATAAAAATGGTCACTTGTGGTAAAGTGATGTTGTTCATTGGCTATAGTAAGAGGGTATGGTGTCGTGACACAAAAATGAAAAATGTATGGGAACGTGTTCTAAACACTGTCACAAGGTGCAAATCGAGTATCTAGTCGTACCTTAGACACCAGTTCGGGTAAATGAGCCTCTGCTTGGCTCATATGTATGGGGAAAAGTAAGGGTGACCGACATGTCCAAAGGTAAAAAGCGAAAATTCACCCGGCCCTCAGACTTGTATGGAGGTAT
>NW_026060458.1:47500-65000 GCF_943734695.1 Anopheles maculipalpis | reverse complement strand
AGCTGCTGACGGAGAATCGTCCTCTTCGTCGCTGGACGAATCCGCGCCCTCGCCGTACAGCCATGCCAGGGAGGCCACAGTCCTTCGCCTCTCCCTGAATCTCGCGACTCGCTCGCGAATGGCTGCCCGGCGCGCAGCTGTTGTCGGCGATGGAGGTGGTGTTGGGGGCCGCCCACCTCGCTGTAACTCCCTCGCTCTCGCCCGTGCCGCGTTCCTCGCAACGTTCCGGCGCTGGTTACGAGCGACGGCCACCGAGTTGTCAGGGAGGTGTGCGGCTGACGGCTGACCCTGCGCAGCCAACAGCTCCCTTTCCGCGTTCCAACCATCCTGGAGCTCGTCCGTGACGCCGGCGACGAACTCACAGATGCTGCTCCAACGTTCCGGGCTCTCGAGCAGAGCGGCAACGAGACCTTCGGGGGTGATCTCGCTCGTACTACCCGTCTCGAGCAGCCTTCCGCGTTCAGTGGCGAACCTGGGGCAGCTGAAAACGGCGTGTTCCGCCGTCTCAGCGACGCCAGGACATCTGGGGCAGTCCGGGGACGACGTGAAGCCCATCCGGCACAGGTAGTCACGGAAAAAACCGTGACCGGACAAAACCTGCGCCAACTGGAACGTCACGTCTCCGTGTTTCCGTGACTGCCATGTCCTCACGTCAGGTATCACTCGATACGTCCACCGAGTGAACCGACTGGCGTCCTCTCTGGCAGCATTCGCGTCCCACTGCTGCTGCCACTGCCCGTAGGTACGGTCGCGCTCCATGCTCTTTACACTCGCTCTCGAGTGTTCGTTCGCAGGATCCTGCAGACGATGATGCACCCTGCTGTCCTCCTCGATCAGCAGGCATATCGGGATGAGACCGGCCAGCAGCACGGCCGTCTCTCCCCTCACCGTCCGGAAAGCCCGACACACCCGAATGGCCGTCGTCCTCTGCACACGCTGCACCAGTCTGTGACACTGTTGCAGCTGCAATCCCTCCGACCATACTGGGGCCCCGTAGCGAAGGATGGAGTCCGCAACGGCCGCCAGTAGTCGGGCACGTGACGATTTCGGGCCACTGTGGTTCGGCATGAGGCGCGTGATGGCTTCCGCAACCCTCATGGCCTTCGCTGCAACCTGCTGAACGTGCGGCAACCATGACAGGTGGTCGTGCAACCATACTCCAAGATAGCGGATGGAGCGCTGGGATTGCACGACCACTCCCCCGATGTTGATGCTGACGACCGGATGACGCTTCAGGGTGGAGATGAGCGTCATTTCCGTCTTCTCCGGAGCCAACGAAAGACGGTTCCGGTCCAGCCAGGTCGTGATCGCCGCGATGGCGCGTTCAGCAGTTGAGGAAGCGGCTTGGGGTGTCGTTGCGGGGACCAAGACTACAAGGTCATCGGCGTAGCCAATAACCTCGGCCCCCTCAGGCAACTGGACACCCAGGACCCCGTCATACAGCACGTTCCACAGCGTGGGTCCCAATATGGAACCCTGTGGAACTCCCGCGCTGATGCTGCGCTCGACGGGGCCCTCGCTGGTGTCGATAACCAGTCGCCGATCCTCGAAGTAGCTTTTCAGCATCCTCTGCAGCGACGACGGTACCCCCTTGTCCCTCAACGCGCTGGCGATGGCCTGCCAAGGCGCAGAGTTGAACGCGTTGCGGATGTCCAGGGCAACCACCATCAGGCAGCGCTTGTCTCGGGCATTGGTACGATGAAAGGACATGGCCTTCCTGCCCGCTTCGACAACACGCTGGATCGCACTGATGGTGGATCTGCCCCGCCGGAATCCGTACTGTTCGTCCGATAATCGTTCCGCATCTGGTTCCTCCAGGAACTCGTTCAGCCGGTTAAGGATTAGGCGCTCCAACACCTTGCCGAGTGCATCAAGCATGCACAGCGGCCGGTAGGAGGAGCTTTCCCCAGGAGGTTTGCCAGGCTTTGGCAGCAGCACCAAGCGCTGCCTCTTCCAGGGCGCTGGAAACGCACCCCGGTCCAGGCAGTCCTGGTACAAACGGACGAAAACCTCCGGGTACTTCCTAATTGCCGTCTTAACCGCAGCATTGGGGATACCGTCCAATCCAGGCGCTTTCCTGTTCGCCATTGTTCCCACGATGCTAAGCAGCTCGTCCGCAGTAACGGGGGTCAGCGATGTCCTCTGCTCCTCGGTGTCCGTACTCGGCAATTCGGAGTCCGGCCAGACAACAGGCGGATGAGTTGGAAACAGATCGTTGGCAATCTGTTCCAGTACGGCACGGTCTGTCTCCGGTGGCACAAAGCTGCCACGAAGGCGAGACATTACCACCCGGTAACCGGCCCCAAACTCATTGGTCTCCGCCTGTTGTATCAGCTCATCAAGCTGTGCACGCTTGCTGGCCCGGACAGCCTTCTCCACCGCTCTCCTCGCCGACCGATGATGTGCGGCCACGGCACTGCGCTCCTGCAGATCGGTCGTACGAAGCATTCTCTCGTGCACAGCCGCACACTCCTCCCGAAGACGCAGAATCTCCGGGGTCCACCAGAAGAGGTCGCGATGGGGGTCACGATGTGACACGGTGACGCGCTCCATCGTGTCGTCGCATGCATCGAACATGGCGGCGACCATCCCCTCCTGGCTCACGGCTCGCTCCGGGAATCCGGCCGTCTGGAGTGCGGCTGTGAATGCCTCGACCGAAAACTGCGTCGTCTTCCATCTACGGCCAGCGTGCCGGAAAGTGGTGGACGACGTTGAGGACCCCTGTCCCCGCTGACGATGATGCTGCTGCTGCTGCTGTTGCTGCTGCTGCTGCTGCTGTTGCTGCTGCTGCTGCTGCTGCTGCTGCTGCTGCTGCTGGTGCTGGTGCTGCTGCTGCTGCTGCTGCTGCTGCTGCTGCTGGTGCTGGTGCTGCTGCTGTTGTCGCTGCTGCTGGTCACGAGTTGGAGGCCCCACGGTGAAGAAAATATACCGATGGTCCGATGCCGTGTAGTGGCACGCAGCGGTGTCCACTGCCACCTCCCAAGTGTCCGGACGAGCGATGGATGTGCTCGCAAAAGACACATCCACGACACTGGGAGTGGCGACTCCGTTGCCCACGAACGTCGGGACCGAGCCTTGGTTCAGGACCACAAGGCCCAGCTGCCTGACGGTATCAAGCAGCTCTTCACCGCGCCAGGTAGAACGCTGGCTGCCCCACTCCTCGTTCCAGGCGTTAAAATCGCCTGCCAAGACGATACGCGGGTGAGGTTGGGCCTCCAACTCCACCGCCTCCAGTAACTGCTCGAACTCGCTGGTGTTGAGACGCGGAGGGGCGTAGCAGCTGATGTAAACCACCCCTCCGATCTGCGCTGCTGCCAATCCGGGCATGGCACAGCGCCAGACCCGCTGGATAGGGAGGTGGCCGGTCGCCACCACAGCTGCTCCCCCCGACGAGTCGACCGCCCAGTTACCGCTACCATCTGGAGGCCGGTAAACCTCCGACAGCAACAGCACGTCGGCCCGCTTTGTGCGGGCTGTCTGCAAGGCCAGGTCCTGGGCGATGCGTCCACCACCCAGGTTGGCCTGCATCACCCGCATTACGCCCGCCATTGCAAGTTCTGGGGGCACGATGAATGGCCCACGCGATGGGGCCCCTGGCAGAATATGCACTTAGCCGCCGCGGTGCACTGGCTGATGCGGTGGCCTACCTCGCCACACTGCAGGCACTGACCCGACCGGTCAGTGGGGGCACGACAATCTCGCGCCAGGTGCCCCGTCAGTAAGCAGCGGAAGCAGCGCTGAAGATGAAGCGGCTTCTTCGGGACCTCGCGGATGCCGCTTACACACTGGCACAGAGTAAGCTTCTGGCCAATCAGAAGCCGAGCCTTTCCGAGTGGAAGCCGCACTCGAGCCCGCTTCGTGCCATCGCGGAGCTCCCACAGCTCGACCCGCGCAATACCCGGCTCCGCTCCTAGCTGCTGCTTGATGGCAAGCTCCACGTCGCTCTCCTGAGCCAAGGGGTCGACGTTTGTGACGAGAACTTCTCCCATCTCCGTCACGACCCGGGCCACGCCATCCTCGCCGAGCGCCAGCTGAATGCGGCGAGCCAGCTCTGCGCTGTCCACGTTCTTGCGCAGCGGGACTATCAGATGGCCTTGCGCGGTCCGACGCCCCATCCCGATGTCCGCCCGGACGTCCTGCAGCTCCTGAGACGTACGTAGTTTAACGTACATCTCCGTCCAGGTTTTGTTCGCACCCGGAACCACCGCGATGCGGTCAGGTCGTACAGGACGCCCCTTGGACTGCTGCTGATGTTGTTGCTGCTGCTGCTGCGGACGCTGCTGCTGCTGCTGCTGCTGCTGCGGTGTGCGAAGCTGCGGTGGCACGTATCGCTCGCCTCGCTGCTGTTGCTGCTGCTGCTGCTGCTGCGGCTGGTGGCATTGCCGCTTGGACGAGTGGCCTTTCACCACCGTCGTCCAGAGCTGCTGTTGCTGCGGCTGCTGCTGCGGCTGTTGCTGCTGCTGCTTCTGCTGCTGCTGCTGCTGAGGCTGACGCTGCTGCTGCTGCTGCTGACGCAGCTGCTGCTGCTGCTGCTGCTGACGCTGCTGCTGCTGCTGCTGCTGCTTCTGACGCTGCTGCTGCTGCTGCTGCTGCTGCTGCTGCTGCTTCTGCTGCAGCTGACGTTGCTGCTGCTGCTGCTGCTGCTGCTGCTGCTGCTGCTGCTGCTGCTGCTGCTGCTGCTGCTGCTTTTCTCGCTGTCGCTGCCTTTGCCGCTGCAGACGCTTCCGGGCAGACTCCCGGTTACTGCCGTGTATCGCCGCAGTTTGCAACTCGAGCACTGATCGAGTGCCCATGCGCAGCAACTCGTTTTCGCGTCGAAGTGCTGAGTTCTCCTCACGGCAAGAACGCAACTCCTCCAGTGCGGTTGTGAGCTGGGCGGCGATACTTTGCAGCTGTGCCATCAGCAATGCCCAGCTTCCCGCGTCGATGGGCCCACCAACTGCCTCCGGAGCAGGAGATGCCGATGGTGTTAGCACTAAGGCTGTTGGTTGCTCCAACTCCATGACCGCCTCCCCTGCCTCGCGCCCCGACGTCGCAATGATGGTGTTGTTGAGTTCATCATCGTCGCTGGAGTAGCAAAGCTCCATCGTGGGCGTGGCCGGACGCTCATACACTGGTGGCTGGGTAGCCACCACCGACCCTTTTCTAGGCCGTAATTGATACGGCGCACTCATAAGCGAGTAATGGGTCTCGTCTACTATCCCCTTCGGCTCTGGATCAGCTAGCTCCGCTCCTTCCCCCGGAAAACTCACGGAAACCCTCGGAGAAACAGGTTTTCCGGCTCCAGGGGGGTGGTGGTAGGTGGGAGCGGGGCGGGGTGATGTTTTCTACCTTCCTTACTCCAAGCCGCGTCGCTGGACACCCAACTTCGTACTATCCGGCCGGAAAATGGTGCCCGGAAAATTTGACTTTTCCGGCCGAAGTCGGGAAATCCAGGTTCTAAAGATGGGAATTGATGGAAATTTCCCTAACGAGCAACTTTCTCTTCCACACGAGACCGCTATCTCCCTTCCTTCCCCGGGAAAATCGCGGAAAACCGCTTAAAAAACCGATTTTTCCGCTTCGGGGGGTTGGTAGGTGGTGGGGGTAGGTGGGAGCGGGGCGGGGGGGTGTGCGTTCGCTTCCTACCGTTGAGCTGCGTCGTTGGACACCCCACTTGCCCGGGTCCAGTTGATAGTTTGGAAAGGGGGGCTGCCCGGAAAAACCCTATTTTCCAGGGGGGGTGGGGGGAAATCCTTGCGGGGGGGTATTCTTCTTTAAAATCGGGCTCCGTGCCCCATATAAACCCCTATCGGGAAAAGCCCGGTTTTCCCGTGAGTGTCGGAAAACTCTTCCACCGGTGGCTTTTCCTGGCTGTATCGCCCCCTGGTGGTGGAAAATCGGTCGGTTTTCCAGGGGGGTGGGTGGGGAGGGTCCACCCGAACAACTCCACCGAAGACCCCAAGACGCTATCTCCCTTCCTTCCCCGGGAAAATCGCGGAAAACCGCTAAGAAAACCGGTTTTACGGCTCCGGGGGGTTGGTGGGTGGTTGGGGTAGGTGGGGGCGGGGCGGGGGGGTGTGCTTTCACTTCGTACCGTTGAGCTGCGTCGTTGGACACCCCACTTGCCCGGGTCCGGTTGATAGTTTGGAAAGGGTGGCTGCCCGGAAAAACCCTATTTTCCAGGGGGGGTGGGGGGAAATCCTTGCGGGGGGGTATTCTCCTTTAAAAACGGGCTCCGTCCCCCATATAAACCCCTATCGGGAAAAGCCCGGTTTTCCCGTGAGGGTCGGAAAACTCTTCAACCGGTGGCTTTTCCTGGCTGTAGCGCCCCCTGGTGGTGGAAAATCGGTCGGTTTTCCAGGGGGGTGGGTGGGGGGGGTCCACCCGAACAACTCCACCGAAGACCCCAAGTCGCTATCTCCCCTCCTTCCCCGGGAAAACACGGAAAAACCGTTTGTGAGGGTGTTTTTCCGCTCCAGTGGGTGGTGGGTGGGTGGGAGGGGGGCGGGATGGTCACTCCCAGTTTCCACTTACCGAGACGCGTCGATGGAGGGGTCGCACGCCCGGATCGGTTGACTGGCCGGCCGAACCTCCAAAAAGCGGCCAGTGGGCCCGCCGGGAACTCTCGGGAAACCAGGGCGGACACTCTGAACAACCCGTCCGAACACCGGGTGCTCCGCACAAAATGTTCCGTCCGGGTGTTGGTGGTACAGGGACCAGTTTTTAACGGTTTTTAACGGTTTTTAACGGCTTTTTTCACACACACGCCGCCATTTTCGGAAGGCGAAAAACGGCGTCCTTTTTTGGTGCGAAACTTTGCCGCCCTGTAACTCCGCCAGTTTTCACTCGATTGTCTTGAAACTTTCTGGAATTGTTCTCCTCCAAGAAACGCACAAATCTTTGTATGGCAGCTCTCTTCTAGCTCTTAAGCTACACTGGCTATTTTAAGTTCAATTTTCACTTTTTAATCACTCACATATCACTGAACTCCATTCTTTTCAAAGTTTTTCCTTCTCAAAAACATGCGGCACACTGGCCCGCTTCTTTTAAGACCTCATTTGGCCCGATCGGTCCACTACTTTTCTTAATATTCGCGAAAAACCATCCCGCGAAAAACTCCCTCAATTTTCCGAATTTTCCGGAAAAACTCGGAGGGGGGGCGTAGGACCAAGATCGGGGGCCGCACACGTAAATTCACCACCCTAACTATTGAATTCACTGAATAACACGAAAAAATTTTTTTTCTCACGGAGCACAGCACAGGCACGTCTGCTCACTTCGGCTGACCGATCGCAACTCACAGGGATAACTGGCTTGTGGTCGCCAAGCGTTCATAGCGACGTGACTTTTTGATCCTTCGATGTCGGCTCTTCCTATCATTGTGAAGCAAAATTCCCAAAGCGTAGGATTGTTCACCCTTTCAAGGGAACGTGAGCTGGGTTTAGACCGTCGTGAGACAGGTTAGTTTTACCCTACTGGTGTGTGCATTTGTGCTATCTTAACGGAATTCCTGTGCAGTACGAGAGGAACCACAGGTACGGACCACTGGCTCAATACTAGTTCGACCGGACTTTGGTATGACGCTACGTCCGCTGGATTATGCCTGAACGCCTCTAAGGTCGTAACCAATCCGAGCTGATAGCGCTTCAAACCCCCATAGGCAATCGTAAGCTAGCGGGCCTAACAACCCTCCGAGATACGCTGGCGCTGCCTCGCAGCCTGGCGCCTCATCCCCGCTTCTAGACTTGGCCGCATCGCGCAGGGTCGCACCGCACGTGTTAGTACCTGACCATAGGGAACACTGGTGGCAGCTGACCTCGCCGACCGTGGACTTGACTAGTTTCGATGCCTACCGACCGCCCGCAAACGACGGGACTTCAGGCTGGGAGCTGCGAGTTGTAGAGATGCGTTCGCATCGATCCTCTCAGGCGACCCATGCTTGGTGGTGTATTCGTGTGTACTGTCGCACCTTTCCGGGTGTGTTCAGTATGCACGATGAATGAGTTGGAAAACGAAAGACAGAGAGAGAATTCAAATGTTACTGAGCATATAAGCGAAGAGTGTGTGGGTTCATAAGAATGTTGATCATATGCAGTTGATACCGGTACGGGTCCGTCATTACTCCTCCACGGAGTGATGATCGGTTTGCTTGAAGGGGGCAATACGCATCGTTGACTTACCTACGGGTAACCCGCTTACGAGTGGGTCGATTGCTGTCGGGGCAAGCAATCGGGTTAGCGCCGTATCCGGATATAGAGAGTAGTATGGGGTGATAATGATTAACATGTCGAGTGATGGCTGCACCTCCTAGTGGAAAGTTCAAACGTGACGGTTGCTTCGCTACGGGGTACTAGGTACCTCTTAGAGGAGCAATGGAGTATGGAGTCCAAATTGAATGTTTGGACTTCAAAAATTTCTCTAAGTCCGGTACTTAAATCCCTCGGACATAAACTCACAAAATACATGTTATTGCATTAAAAATTTTGCTAACCTAACAAGAGATGAAGGCAAGTCGAATTGGTTGGTCGGAAACCAAAAATATCACTAAGTTCGGGACTTGGGTACAAACCGAAAGTTAATATGATGTCCCTGAACATGCATATAAGTTCGAGTATTGATATTATAAACCTAACAAGAGATGAAGGCAAGTCGAATTGGTTGGTGAGAAACCAAAAATATCACTAAGTTCGGGACTTGGGTACAAACCGAAAGTTAATATGATGTCCCTGAACATGCATATAAGTTCGAGTATTGATATTATAAACCTAACAAGAGATGAAGGCAAGTCGAATTGGTTGGTGAGAAACCAAAAATATCACTAAGTTCGGGACTTGGGTACAAACCGAAAGTTAAAATGATGTCCCTGAACATGCACATAAGTTCGAGTATTGATATTATAAACCTAACAAGAGATGAAGGCAAGTCGAATTGGTTGGTCCGAAACCAAAAATATCTCTAAGTTCGGGACTTGGGTGCAAACCGAAAGTTAAAATGATGTCCCTGAACATGCATATAAGTTCGAGTATTGATATTATAAACCTAACAAGAGATGAAGGCAAGTCGAATTGGTTGGTCCAAAACCAAAAATATCACTAAGTTCGGGACTTGTGCGCAAACCAAAAGTTAATATGATGTCCCTGAACATGCATATAAGTTCGAGTATTGATATTATAAACCTAACAAGAGATGAAGGCAAGTCGAATTGGTTGGTGAGAAACCAAAAATATCACTAAGTTCGGGACTTGGGTACAAACCGAAAGTTAAAATGATGTCCCTGAACATGCACATAAGTTCGAGTATTGATATTATAAACCTAACAAGAGATGAAGGCAAGTCGAATTGGTAAGTAAGAAACCAAAAATATCTCTAAGTTCGGGACTTGTGCGCAAACCAAAAGTTAAAATGATGTCCCTGAACATGCATATAAGTTCGAGTATTGATATTATAAACCTAACAAGAGATGAAGGCAAGTCGAATTGGTTGGTCCAAAACCAAAAATATCACTAAGTTCGGGACTTGGGTACAAACCGAAAGTTAAAATGATGTCCCTGAACATGCATATAAGTTCGAGTATTGATATTATAAACCTAACAAGAGATGAAGGCAAGTCGAATTGGTTGGTGAGAAACCAAAAATATCACTAAGTTCGGGACTTGGGTACAAACCGAAAGTTAAAATGATGTCCCTGAACATGCACATAAGTTCGAGTATTGATATTATAAACCTAACAAGAGATGAAGGCAAGTCGAATTGGTAAGTAAGAAACCAAAAATATCACTAAGTTCGGGACTTGGGTGCAAACCGAAAGTTAAAATGATGTCCCTGAACATGCATATAAGTTCGAGTATTGATATTATAAACCTAACAAGAGATGAAGGCAAGTCGAATTGGTTGGTCGGAAACCAAAAATATCACTAAGTTCGGGACTTGGGTACAAACCGAAAGTTAATATGATGTCCCTGAACATGCATATAAGTTCGAGTATTGATATTATAAACCTAACAAGAGATGAAGGCAAGTCGAATTGGTTGGTGAGAAACCAAAAATATCACTAAGTTCGGGACTTGGGTACAAACCGAAAGTTAAAATGATGTCCCTGAACATGCACATAAGTTCGAGTATTGATATTATAAACCTAACAAGAGATGAAGGCAAGTCGAATTGGTAAGTAAGAAACCAAAAATATCTCTAAGTTCGGGACTTGTGCGCAAACCAAAAGTTAATATGATGTCCCTGAACATGCATATAAGTTCGAGTATTGATATTATAAACCTAACAAGAGATGAAGGCAAGTCGAATTGGTTGGTCCAAAACCAAAAATATCACTAAGTTCGGGACTTGGGTACAAACCGAAAGTTAAAATGATGTCCCTGAACATGCATATAAGTTCGAGTATTGATATTATAAACCTAACAAGAGATGAAGGCAAGTCGAATTGGTTGGTCCGAAACCAAAAATATCACTAAGTTCGGGACTTGGGTGCAAACCGAAAGTTAAAATGATGTCCCTGAACATGCATATAAGTTCGAGTATTGATATTATAAACCTAACAAGAGATGAAGGCAAGTCGAATTGGTTGGTAAGAAACCAAAAATATCACTGAGTTCGGGACTTGTGCGCAAACCAAAAGTTAATATGATGTCCCTGAACATGCATATAAGTTCGAGCATTGATATTATAAACCTAACAAGAGATGAAGGCAAGTCGATTTGGTTGGTGAGAAACCAAAAATATCACTAAGTTCGGGACTTGGGTACAAACCGAAAGTTAAAATGATGTCCCTGAACATGCATATAAGTTCGAGTATTGATATTATAAACCTAACAAGAGATGAAGGCAAGTCGAATTGGTTGGTAAGAAACCAAAAATATCACTAAGTTCGGGACTTGGGTACAAACCGAAAGTTAATATGATGTCCCTGAACATGCATATAAGTTCGAGTATTGATATTATAAACCTAACAAGAGATGAAGGCAAGTCGATTTGGTTGGTGAGAAACCAAAAATATCACTAAGTTCGGGACTTGGGTACAAACCGAAAGTTAAAATGATGTCCCTGAACATGCACATAAGTTCGAGTATTGATATTATAAACCTAACAAGAGATGAAGGCAAGTCGAATTGGTTGGTCCGAAACCAAAAATATCTCTAAGTTCGGGACTTGGGTGCAAACCGAAAGTTAAAATGATGTCCCTGAACATGCATATAAGTTCGAGTATTGATATTATAAACCTAACAAGAGATGAAGGCAAGTCGAATTGGTTGGTCCAAAACCAAAAATATCACTAAGTTCGGGACTTGTGCGCAAACCAAAAGTTAATATGATGTCCCTGAACATGCATATAAGTTCGAGTATTGATATTATAAACCTAACAAGAGATGAAGGCAAGTCGAATTGGTTGGTGAGAAACCAAAAATATCACTAAGTTCGGGACTTGGGTACAAACCGAAAGTTAAAATGATGTCCCTGAACATGCACATAAGTTCGAGTATTGATATTATAAACCTAACAAGAGATGAAGGCAAGTCGAATTGGTAAGTAAGAAACCAAAAATATCTCTAAGTTCGGGACTTGTGCGCAAACCAAAAGTTAATATGATGTCCCTGAACATGCATATAAGTTCGAGTATTGATATTATAAACCTAACAAGAGATGAAGGCAAGTCGAATTGGTTGGTCCAAAACCAAAAATATCACTAAGTTCGGGACTTGGGTACAAACCGAAAGTTAAAATGATGTCCCTGAACATGCATATAAGTTCGAGTATTGATATTATAAACCTAACAAGAGATGAAGGCAAGTCGAATTGGTTGGTGAGAAACCAAAAATATCTCTAAGTTCGGGACTTGGGTACAAACCGAAAGTTAATATGATGTCCCTGAACATGCATATAAGTTCGAGTATTGATATTATAAACCTAACAAGAGATGAAGGCAAGTCGAATTGGTTGGTCCGAAACCAAAAATATCTCTAAGTTCGGGACTTGGGTGCAAACCGAAAGTTAAAATGATGTCCCTGAACATGCATATAAGTTCGAGTATTGATATTATAAACCTAACAAGAGATGAAGGCAAGTCGAATTGGTTGGTCGGAAACCAAAAATATCACTAAGTTCGGGACTTGTGCGCAAACCAAAAGTTAAAATGATGTCCCTGAACATGCATATAAGTTCGAGTATTGATATTATAAACCTAACAAGAGATGAAGGCAAGTCGAATTGGTTGGTCCAAAACCAAAAATATCACTAAGTTCGGGACTTGTGCGCAAACCAAAAGTTAAAATGATGTCCCTGAACATGCATATAAGTTCGAGTATTGATATTATAAACCTAACAAGAGATGAAGGCAAGTCGAATTGGTTGATAAGAAACCAAAAATATCTCTAAGTTCGGGACTTGGGTGCAAACCGAAAGTTAAAATGATGTCCCTGAACATGCATATAAGTTCGAGTATTGATATTATAAACCTAACAAGAGATGAAGGCAAGTCGAATTGGTTGGTCCGAAACCAAAAATATCTCTAAGTTCGGGACTTGGGTGCAAACCGAAAGTTAAAATGATGTCCCTGAACATGCATATAAGTTCGAGTATTGATATTATAAACCTAACAAGAGATGAAGGCAAGTCGAATTGGTTGGTCCGAAACCAAAAATATCTCTAAGTTCGGGACTTGGGTGCAAACCGAAAGTTAAAATGATGTCCCTGAACATGCATATAAGTTCGAGTATTGATATTATAAACCTAACAAGAGATGAAGGCAGTCGAATTGGTTGATAAGAAACCAAAAATATCACTAAGTTCGGGACTTGGGTGCAAACCGAAAGTTAAAATGATGTCCCTGAACATGCATATAAGTTCGAGTATTGATATTATAAACCTAACAAGAGATGAAGGCAAGTCGAATTGGTTGGTAAGAAACCAAAAATATCACTGAGTTCGGGACTTGGGTGCAAACCGAAAGTTAAAATGATGTCCCTGAACATGCATATAAGTTCGAGTATTGATATTATAAACCTAACAAGAGATGAAGGCAAGTCGAATTGGTTGATAAGAAACCAAAAATATCTCTAAGTTCGGGACTTGGGTACAAACCGAAAGTTAAAATGATGTCCCTGAACATGCATATAAGTTCGAGTATTGATATTATAAACCTAACAAGAGATGAAGGCAAGTCGAATTGGTTGGTGAGAAACCAAAAATATCTCTAAGTTCGGGACTTGGGTGCAAACCGAAAGTTAAAATGATGTCCCTGAACATGCATATAAGTTCGAGTATTGATATTATAAACCTAACAAGAGATGAAGGCAAGTCGAATTGGTTGATAAGAAACCAAAAATATCTCTAAGTTCGGGACTTGGGTGCAAACCGAAAGTTAAAATGATGTCCCTGAACATGCATATAAGTTCGAGTATTGATATTATAAACCTAACAAGAGATGAAGGCAAGTTGAATTGGTAAGTAAGAAACCAAAAATATCTCTAAGTTCGGGACTTGGGTGCAAACCGAAAGTTAAAATGATGTCCCTGAACATGCATATAAGTTCGAGTATTGATATTATAAACCTAACAAGAGATGAAGGCAAGTCGAATTGGTTGGTCCAAAACCAAAACTATCTCTAAGTTCGGGACTTGGGTGCAAACCGAAAGTTAAAATGATGTCCCTGAACATGCATATCAGTTCGAGTATTGATATTATAAACCTAACAAGAGATGAAGGCAAGTCGAATTGGTTGGTCCAAAACCAAATATATCACTAAGTTCGGGACTTGGGTACAAACCAAAACTATATACCAAGTGCCTGAAATGTCTATAAACCACACGAAGAACTCTTCACACACAGGTGCGCCTCATAACCTGGTTCAATGTATAAGACATTGGTTTCGGGGGATTTATTGAGAAGAAATTTTTTTTCTCTAACTTTGAGTAAAACTGTCTCAGAATACATATTTAACCACGAAAAGTGAACACCGACAGTAAATAGCAAAAGTCACCCGACCATCAAAGTTGTATGGCGGTGTGGGAGAAGAAAATCCAAGGTCGTCTAATGTAGGGACGTAAGACACGAAATCAAAATTTTGGCATAAAATCTAAAATAATCATCAGACAGTGGTCATCCAAGGCATATAAGAGTCGTCTAACGATGCTGAATGCAATAAGCAATAGCGACTTTTTAAAGATTTTTTTGGATTTTTGTCAAAATGTACCCTTCACAACTTGGTACAAGTCATAGGACAAGGGTACCGGTATGACCGACGGAAGATTTTTGGACAAAAAATTTTTTTGCTCTAACTTTGAGTAAAACGGTCTCAGGATGCATTATTAATCATGAAAAGTGATCTCCGACAGTAAATAGCGAAAGTTACCCGACCATCAAAGTTGCATGGCGGTGCAGGAGACGAAAATCCAAGGTCGTCTAATGTAGGGACGTAAGACACGAAATCAAAATTTTGGCATAAAAGCTAAAATAATCATCAGACAGTGGTCATCCAAGGCATATAAGAGTCGTCTAACGATGCTGAATGCAATAAGCAATAGCGACTTTTTAAAGATTTTTTTGGATTTTTGTCAAAATGTACCCTTCACAACTTGGTACAAGTCATAGGACATGGGTACCGGTATGACCGACGGAAGATTTTTGGACAAAAAATTTTTTTGCTCTAACTTTGAGTAAAACGGTCTCAGGATGCATTCTTAATCATGAAAAGTGATCTCCGACGGTAAATAGCAAAAGTCACCCGACCATCAAAGTTGCATGGCGGTGCAGGAGACGAAAATCCAAGGTCGTCTAATGTAGGGACGTAAGACACGAAATCAAAATTTTGGCATAAAATCTAAAATAATCATCAGACAGTGGTCATCCAAGGCATATAAGAGTCGTCTAACGATGCTGAATGCAATAAGCAATAGCGACTTTTTAATGATTTTTTTGGATTTTTGTCAAAATGTACCCTTCACAACTTGGTACAAGTCATAGGACATGGGTACCGGTATGACCGACGGAAGATTTTTGGACAAAAAATTTTTTTGCTCTAACTTTGAGTAAAACGGTCTCAGGATGCATTATTAATCATGAAAAGTGATCTCCGACAGTAAATAGCGAAAGTTACCCGACCATCAAAGTTGCATGGCGGTGCAGGAGACGAAAATCCAAGGTCGTCTAATGTAGGGACGTAAGACACGAAATCAAAATTTTGGCATAAAAGCTAAAATAATCATCAGACAGTGGTCATCCAAGGCATATAAGAGTCGTCTAACGATGCTGAATGCAATAAGCAATAGCGACTTTTTAAAGATTTTTTTGGATTTTTGTCAAAATGTACCCTTCACAACTTGGTACAAGTCATAGGACAAGGGTACCGGTATGACCGACGGAAGATTTTTGGACAAAAAATTTTTTTGCTCTAACTTTGAGTAAAACGGTCTCAGGATGCATTATTAATCATGAAAAGTGATCTCCGACAGTAAATAGCGAAAGTTACCCGACCATCAAAGTTGCATGGCGGTGCAGGAGACGAAAATCCAAGGTCGTCTAATGTAGGGACGTAAGACACGAAATCAAAATTTTGGCATAAAAGCTAAAATAATCATCAGACAGTGGTCATCCAAGGCATATAAGAGTCGTCTAACGATGCTGAATGCAATAAGCAATAGCGACTTTTTAAAGATTTTTTTGGATTTTTGTCAAAATGTACCCTTCACAACTTGGTACAAGTCATAGGACATGGGTACCGGTATGACCGACGGAAGATTTTTGGACAAAAAATTTTTTTGCTCTAACTTTGAGTAAAACGGTCTCAGGATGCATTCTTAATCATGAAAAGTGATCTCCGACGGTAAATAGCAAAAGTCACCCGACCATCAAAGTTGCATGGCGGTGCAGGAGACGAAAATCCAAGGTCGTCTAATGTAGGGACGTAAGACACGAAATCAAAATTTTGGCATAAAATCTAAAATAATCATCAGACAGTGGTCATCCAAGGCATATAAGAGTCGTCTAACGATGCTGAATGCAATAAGCAATAGCGACTTTTTAATGATTTTTTTGGATTTTTGTCAAAATGTACCCTTCACAACTTGGTACAAGTCATAGGACATGGGTACCGGTATGACCGACGGAAGATTTTTGGACAAAAAATTTTTTTGCTCTAACTTTGAGTAAAACGGTCTCAGGATGCATTATTAATCATGAAAAGTGATCTCCGACAGTAAATAGCGAAAGTTACCCGACCATCAAAGTTGCATGGCGGTGCAGGAGACGAAAATCCAAGGTCGTCTAATGTAGGGACGTAAGACACGAAATCAAAATTTTGGCATAAAAGCTAAAATAATCATCAGACAGTGGTCATCCAAGGCATATAAGAGTCGTCTAACGATGCTGAATGCAATAAGCAATAGCGACTTTTTAAAGATTTTTTTGGATTTTTGTCAAAATGTACCCTTCACAACTTGGTACAAGTCATAGGACATGGGTACCGGTATGACCGACGGAAGATTTTTGGACAAAAAATTTTTTTGCTCTAACTTTGAGTAAAACGGTCTCAGGATGCATTCTTAATCATGAAAAGTGATCTCCGACGGTAAATAGCAAAAGTCACCCGACCATCAAAGTTGCATGGCGGTGCAGGCGACGAAAATCCAAGGTCGTCTAATGTAGGGACGTAAGACACGAAATCAAAATTTTGGCATAAAATCTAAAATAATCATCAGACAGTGGTCATCCAAGGCATATTAGAGTCGTCTAACGATGCTGAATGCAATAAGCAATAGCGACTTTTTAATGATTTTTTTGGATTTTTGTCAAAATTTACCCTTCACAACTTGGTACAAGTTATGAGACATGGGTACCGGTATGACCGACGGAAGATTTTTTGACAAAAATTTTTTTGACTCTAACTTTGAGTAAAACGGTCTCAGGATGCATTATTAATCATGAAAAGTGATCTCCGACAGTAAATAGCGAAAGTTACCCGACCATCAAAGTTGCATGGCGGTGCAGGAGACGAAAATCCAAGGTCGTCTAATGTAGGGACGTAAGACACGAAATCAAAATTTTGGCATAAAAGCTAAAATAATCATCAGACAGTGGTCATCCAAGGCATATAAGAGTCGTCTAACGATGCTGAATGCAATAAGCAATAGCGACTTTTTAATGATTTTTTTGGATTTTTGTCAAAATTTACCCTTCACAACTTGGTACAAGTTATGAGACATGGGTACCGGTATGACCGACGGAAGATTTTTTGACAAAAATTTTTTTGACTCTAACTTTGAGTAAAACTGTGTCAGGATATATTTTTAAGCATGAAAAGTGAACTCCGACGGTAAATAGCAAAAGTCACCCGACCCTCAAAGTTGTATGGCGATGTAGGAGAAAAAAATTCCGAGGTCGTTTAATTTTGGGATGGATAAAAATGGTCACTTGTGGTAAAGTGATGTTGTTCATTGGCTATAGTAAGAGGGTATGGTGTCGTGACACAAAAATGAAAAATGTATGGGAACGTGTTCTAAACACTGTCACAAGG
>NW_026060458.1:5000-37500 GCF_943734695.1 Anopheles maculipalpis | reverse complement strand
TGGTCCAAAACCAAAAAATATCACTAAGTTCGGGACTTGTGCGCAAACCAAAAGTTAAAATGATGTCCCTGAACATGCATATAAGTTCGAGTATTGATATTATAAACCTAACAAGAGATGAAGGCAAGTCGAATTGGTAAGTAAGAAACCAAAAATATCTCTAAGTTCGGGACTTGGGTGCAAACCGAAAGTTAAAATGATGTCCCTGAACATGCATATAAGTTCGAGTATTGATATTATAAACCTAACAAGAGATGAAGGCAAGTCGAATTGGTTGGTCCGAAACCAAAAATATCTCTAAGTTCGGGACTTGGGTGCAAACCGAAAGTTAAAATGATGTCCCTGAACATGCATATAAGTTCGAGTATTGATATTATAAACCTAACAAGAGATGAAGGCAAGTCGAATTGGTTGGTCCGAAACCAAAAATATCTCTAAGTTCGGGACTTGGGTGCAAACCGAAAGTTAAAATGATGTCCCTGAACATGCATATAAGTTCGAGTATTGATATTATAAACCTAACAAGAGATGAAGGCAGTCGAATTGGTTGATAAGAAACCAAAAATATCACTAAGTTCGGGACTTGGGTACAAACCGAAAGTTAATATGATGTCCCTGAACATGCATATAAGTTCGAGTATTGATATTATAAACCTAACAAGAGATGAAGGCAAGTCGAATTGGTTGATAAGAAACCAAAAATATCTCTAAGTTCGGGACTTGGGTGCAAACCGAAAGTTAAAATGATGTCCCTGAACATGCATATAAGTTCGAGTATTGATATTATAAACCTAACAAGAGATGAAGGCAAGTCGAATTGGTTGGTCCGAAACCAAAAATATCTCTAAGTTCGGGACTTGGGTGCAAACCGAAAGTTAAAATGATGTCCCTGAACATGCATATAAGTTCGAGTATTGATATTATAAACCTAACAAGAGATGAAGGCAGTCGAATTGGTTGATAAGAAACCAAAAATATCTCTAAGTTCGGGACTTGGGTGCAAACCGAAAGTTAAAATGATGTCCCTGAACATGCATATAAGTTCGAGTATTGATATTATAAACCTAACAAGAGATGAAGGCAGTCGAATTGGTTGATAAGAAACCAAAAATATCACTAAGTTCGGGACTTGGGTGCAAACCGAAAGTTAAAATGATGTCCCTGAACATGCATATAAGTTCGAGTATTGATATTATAAACCTAACAAGAGATGAAGGCAAGTCGAATTGGTTGGTAAGAAACCAAAAATATCACTGAGTTCGGGACTTGTGCGCAAACCAAAAGTTAATATGATGTCCCTGAACATGCATATAAGTTCGAGCATTGATATTATAAACCTAACAAGAGATGAAGGCAAGTCGAATTGGTTGGTCCGAAACCAAAAATGTCTCTAAGTTCGGGACTTGGGTACAAACCGAAAGTTAATATGATGTCCCTGAACATGCATATAAGTTCGAGTATTGATATTATAAACCTAACAAGAGATGAAGGCAAGTCGAATTGGTTGGTAAGAAACCAAAAATATCACTGAGTTCGGGACTTGTGCGCAAACCAAAAGTTAATATGATGTCCCTGAACATGCATATAAGTTCGAGCATTGATATTATAAACCTAACAAGAGATGAAGGCAAGTCGATTTGGTTGGTGAGAAACCAAAAATATCACTAAGTTCGGGACTTGGGTACAAACCGAAAGTTAAAATGATGTCCCTGAACATGCATATAAGTTCGAGTATTGATATTATAAACCTAACAAGAGATGAAGGCAAGTCGAATTGGTTGGTAAGAAACCAAAAATATCACTAAGTTCGGGACTTGGGTACAAACCGAAAGTTAATATGATGTCCCTGAACATGCATATAAGTTCGAGTATTGATATTATAAACCTAACAAGAGATGAAGGCAAGTCGAATTGGTTGGTGAGAAACCAAAAATATCACTAAGTTCGGGACTTGGGTACAAACCGAAAGTTAAAATGATGTCCCTGAACATGCACATAAGTTCGAGTATTGATATTATAAACCTAACAAGAGATGAAGGCAAGTCGAATTGGTTGGTCCGAAACCAAAAATATCTCTAAGTTCGGGACTTGGGTGCAAACCGAAAGTTAAAATGATGTCCCTGAACATGCATATAAGTTCGAGTATTGATATTATAAACCTAACAAGAGATGAAGGCAAGTCGAATTGGTTGGTCGGAAACCAAAAATATCACTAAGTTCGGGACTTGTGCGCAAACCAAAAGTTAAAATGATGTCCCTGAACATGCATATAAGTTCGAGTATTGATATTATAAACCTAACAAGAGATGAAGGCAAGTCGAATTGGTTGGTGAGAAACCAAAAATATCACTAAGTTCGGGACTTGGGTACAAACCGAAAGTTAAAATGATGTCCCTGAACATGCACATAAGTTCGAGTATTGATATTATAAACCTAACAAGAGATGAAGGCAAGTCGAATTGGTAAGTAAGAAACCAAAAATATCTCTAAGTTCGGGACTTGGGTACAAACCGAAAGTTAAAATGATGTCCCTGAACATGCATATAAGTTCGAGTATTGATATTATAAACCTAACAAGAGATGAAGGCAAGTCGAATTGGTTGGTCCGAAACCAAAAATATCTCTAAGTTCGGGACTTGTGCGCAAACCAAAAGTTAATATGATGTCCCTGAACATGCATATAAGTTCGAGTATTGATATTATAAACCTAACAAGAGATGAAGGCAAGTCGAATTGGTTGGTCCGAAACCAAAAATATCTCTAAGTTCGGGACTTGGGAGCAAACCGAAAGTTAAAATGATGTCCCTGAACATGCATATAAGTTCGAGTATTGATATTATAAACCTAACAAGAGATGAAGGCAAGTCGAATTGGTTGGTCGGAAACCAAAAATATCACTAAGTTCGGGACTTGTGCGCAAACCGAAAGTTAAAATGATGTCCCTGAACATGCATATAAGTTCGAGTATTGATATTATAAACCTAACAAGAGATGAAGGCAAGTCGAATTGGTTGGTGAGAAACCAAAAATATCTCTAAGTTCGGGACTTGGGTGCAAACCGAAAGTTAAAATGATGTCCCTGAACATGCATATAAGTTCGAGTATTGATATTATAAACCTAACAAGAGATGAAGGCAAGTCGAATTGGTTGATAAGAAACCAAAAATATCTCTAAGTTCGGGACTTGGGTGCAAACCGAAAGTTAAAATGATGTCCCTGAACATGCATATAAGTTCGAGTATTGATATTATAAACCTAACAAGAGATGAAGGCAAGTCGAATTGGTTGGTCCGAAACCAAAAATATCTCTAAGTTCGGGACTTGGGTGCAAACCGAAAGTTAAAATGATGTCCCTGAACATGCATATAAGTTCGAGTATTGATATTATAAACCTAACAAGAGATGAAGGCAAGTCGAATTGGTTGGTCGGAAACCAAAAATATCACTAAGTTCGGGACTTGGGTACAAACCGAAAGTTAATATGATGTCCCTGAACATGCATATAAGTTCGAGTATTGATATTATAAACCTAACAAGAGATGAAGGCAAGTCGAATTGGTTGGTGAGAAACCAAAAATATCACTAAGTTCGGGACTTGGGTACAAACCGAAAGTTAAAATGATGTCCCTGAACATGCACATAAGTTCGAGTATTGATATTATAAACCTAACAAGAGATGAAGGCAAGTCGAATTGGTTGGTCCGAAACCAAAAATATCTCTAAGTTCGGGACTTGGGTGCAAACCGAAAGTTAAAATGATGTCCCTGAACATGCATATAAGTTCGAGTATTGATATTATAAACCTAACAAGAGATGAAGGCAAGTCGAATTGGTTGGTCCAAAACCAAAAATATCACTAAGTTCGGGACTTGTGCGCAAACCAAAAGTTAATATGATGTCCCTGAACATGCATATAAGTTCGAGTATTGATATTATAAACCTAACAAGAGATGAAGGCAAGTCGAATTGGTTGGTGAGAAACCAAAAATATCACTAAGTTCGGGACTTGGGTACAAACCGAAAGTTAAAATGATGTCCCTGAACATGCACATAAGTTCGAGTATTGATATTATAAACCTAACAAGAGATGAAGGCAAGTCGAATTGGTAAGTAAGAAACCAAAAATATCTCTAAGTTCGGGACTTGTGCGCAAACCTAAAGTTAATATGATGTCCCTGAACATGCATATAAGTTCGAGTATTGATATTATAAACCTAACAAGAGATGAAGGCAAGTCGAATTGGTTGGTCCAAAACCAAAAATATCACTAAGTTCGGGACTTGGGTACAAACCGAAAGTTAAAATGATGTCCCTGAACATGCATATAAGTTCGAGTATTGATATTATAAACCTAACAAGAGATGAAGGCAAGTCGAATTGGTTGGTGAGAAACCAAAAATATCTCTAAGTTCGGGACTTGGGTACAAACCGAAAGTTAATATGATGTCCCTGAACATGCATATAAGTTCGAGTATTGATATTATAAACCTAACAAGAGATGAAGGCAAGTCGAATTGGTTGGTCCGAAACCAAAAATATCTCTAAGTTCGGGACTTGGGTGCAAACCGAAAGTTAAAATGATGTCCCTGAACATGCATATAAGTTCGAGTATTGATATTATAAACCTAACAAGAGATGAAGGCAAGTCGAATTGGTTGGTCGGAAACCAAAAATATCACTAAGTTCGGGACTTGTGCGCAAACCAAAAGTTAAAATGATGTCCCTGAACATGCATATAAGTTCGAGTATTGATATTATAAACCTAACAAGAGATGAAGGCAAGTCGAATTGGTTGGTCCAAAACCAAAAATATCACTAAGTTCGGGACTTGTGCGCAAACCAAAAGTTAAAATGATGTCCCTGAACATGCATATAAGTTCGAGTATTGATATTATAAACCTAACAAGAGATGAAGGCAAGTCGAATTGGTAAGTAAGAAACCAAAAATATCTCTAAGTTCGGGACTTGGGTGCAAACCGAAAGTTAAAATGATGTCCCTGAACATGCATATAAGTTCGAGTATTGATATTATAAACCTAACAAGAGATGAAGGCAAGTCGAATTGGTTGGTCCGAAACCAAAAATATCTCTAAGTTCGGGACTTGGGTGCAAACCGAAAGTTAAAATGATGTCCCTGAACATGCATATAAGTTCGAGTATTGATATTATAAACCTAACAAGAGATGAAGGCAAGTCGAATTGGTTGGTCCGAAACCAAAAATATCTCTAAGTTCGGGACTTGGGTGCAAACCGAAAGTTAAAATGATGTCCCTGAACATGCATATAAGTTCGAGTATTGATATTATAAACCTAACAAGAGATGAAGGCAGTCGAATTGGTTGATAAGAAACCAAAAATATCACTAAGTTCGGGACTTGGGTACAAACCGAAAGTTAAAATGATGTCCCTGAACATGCATATAAGTTCGAGTATTGATATTATAAACCTAACAAGAGATGAAGGCAAGTCGAATTGGTTGGTCCAAAACCAAAAATATCTCTAAGTTCGGGACTTGGGTGCAAACCGAAAGTTAAAATGATGTCCCTGAACATGCATATAAGTTCGAGTATTGATATTATAAACCTAACAAGAGATGAAGGCAAGTCGAATTGGTTGATAAGAAACCAAAAATATCTCTAAGTTCGGGACTTGGGTGCAAACCGAAAGTTAAAATGATGTCCCTGAACATGCATATAAGTTCGAGCATTGATATTATAAACCTAACAAGAGATGAAGGCAAGTCGATTTGGTTGGTGAGAAACCAAAAATATCACTAAGTTCGGGACTTGGGTACAAACCGAAAGTTAAAATGATGTCCCTGAACATGCACATAAGTTCGAGTATTGATATTATAAACCTAACAAGAGATGAAGGCAAGTCGAATTGGTAAGTAAGAAACCAAAAATATCTCTAAGTTCGGGACTTGTGCGCAAACCAAAAGTTAATATGATGTCCCTGAACATGCATATAAGTTCGAGTATTGATATTATAAACCTAACAAGAGATGAAGGCAAGTCGAATTGGTTGGTCCAAAACCAAAAATATCTCTAAGTTCGGGACTTGGGTACAAACCGAAAGTTAAAATGATGTCCCTGAACATGCATATAAGTTCGAGTATTGATATTATAAACCTAACAAGAGATGAAGGCAAGTCGAATTGGTTGGTCCGAAACCAAAAATATCACTAAGTTCGGGACTTGGGTGCAAACCGAAAGTTAAAATGATGTCCCTGAACATGCATATAAGTTCGAGTATTGATATTATAAACCTAACAAGAGATGAAGGCAAGTCGAATTGGTTGGTCGGAAACCAAAAATATCACTAAGTTCGGGACTTGGGTACAAACCGAAAGTTAATATGATGTCCCTGAACATGCATATAAGTTCGAGTATTGATATTATAAACCTAACAAGAGATGAAGGCAAGTCGAATTGGTTGGTGAGAAACCAAAAATATCACTAAGTTCGGGACTTGGGTACAAACCGAAAGTTAAAATGATGTCCCTGAACATGCACATAAGTTCGAGTATTGATATTATAAACCTAACAAGAGATGAAGGCAAGTCGAATTGGTAAGTAAGAAACCAAAAATATCTCTAAGTTCGGGACTTGTGCGCAAACCAAAAGTTAATATGATGTCCCTGAACATGCATATAAGTTCGAGTATTGATATTATAAACCTAACAAGAGATGAAGGCAAGTCGAATTGGTTGGTCCAAAACCAAAAATATCTCTAAGTTCGGGACTTGGGTACAAACCGAAAGTTAAAATGATGTCCCTGAACATGCATATAAGTTCGAGTATTGATATTATAAACCTAACAAGAGATGAAGGCAAGTCGAATTGGTTGGTCCGAAACCAAAAATATCACTAAGTTCGGGACTTGGGTGCAAACCGAAAGTTAAAATGATGTCCCTGAACATGCATATAAGTTCGAGTATTGATATTATAAACCTAACAAGAGATGAAGGCAAGTCGAATTGGTTGGTAAGAAACCAAAAATATCACTGAGTTCGGGACTTGTGCGCAAACCAAAAGTTAATATGATGTCCCTGAACATGCATATAAGTTCGAGCATTGATATTATAAACCTAACAAGAGATGAAGGCAAGTCGATTTGGTTGGTGAGAAACCAAAAATATCACTAAGTTCGGGACTTGGGTACAAACCGAAAGTTAAAATGATGTCCCTGAACATGCATATAAGTTCGAGTATTGATATTATAAACCTAACAAGAGATGAAGGCAAGTCGAATTGGTTGGTAAGAAACCAAAAATATCACTAAGTTCGGGACTTGGGTACAAACCGAAAGTTAATATGATGTCCCTGAACATGCATATAAGTTCGAGTATTGATATTATAAACCTAACAAGAGATGAAGGCAAGTCGAATTGGTTGGTGAGAAACCAAAAATATCACTAAGTTCGGGACTTGGGTACAAACCGAAAGTTAAAATGATGTCCCTGAACATGCACATAAGTTCGAGTATTGATATTATAAACCTAACAAGAGATGAAGGCAAGTCGAATTGGTTGGTCCGAAACCAAAAATATCTCTAAGTTCGGGACTTGGGTGCAAACCGAAAGTTAAAATGATGTCCCTGAACATGCATATAAGTTCGAGTATTGATATTATAAACCTAACAAGAGATGAAGGCAAGTCGAATTGGTTGGTCGGAAACCAAAAATATCACTAAGTTCGGGACTTGTGCGCAAACCAAAAGTTAAAATGATGTCCCTGAACATGCATATAAGTTCGAGTATTGATATTATAAACCTAACAAGAGATGAAGGCAAGTCGAATTGGTTGGTGAGAAACCAAAAATATCACTAAGTTCGGGACTTGGGTACAAACCGAAAGTTAAAATGATGTCCCTGAACATGCACATAAGTTCGAGTATTGATATTATAAACCTAACAAGAGATGAAGGCAAGTCGAATTGGTAAGTAAGAAACCAAAAATATCTCTAAGTTCGGGACTTGGGTACAAACCGAAAGTTAAAATGATGTCCCTGAACATGCATATAAGTTCGAGTATTGATATTATAAACCTAACAAGAGATGAAGGCAAGTCGAATTGGTTGGTCCGAAACCAAAAATATCTCTAAGTTCGGGACTTGTGCGCAAACCGAAAGTTAAAATGATGTCCCTGAACATGCATATAAGTTCGAGTATTGATATTATAAACCTAACAAGAGATGAAGGCAAGTCGAATTGGTTGGTCCGAAACCAAAAATATCTCTAAGTTCGGGACTTGGGAGCAAACCGAAAGTTAAAATGATGTCCCTGAACATGCATATAAGTTCGAGTATTGATATTATAAACCTAACAAGAGATGAAGGCAAGTCGAATTGGTTGGTCGGAAACCAAAAATATCACTAAGTTCGGGACTTGTGCGCAAACCGAAAGTTAAAATGATGTCCCTGAACATGCATATAAGTTCGAGTATTGATATTATAAACCTAACAAGAGATGAAGGCAAGTCGAATTGGTTGGTGAGAAACCAAAAATATCTCTAAGTTCGGGACTTGGGTGCAAACCGAAAGTTAAAATGATGTCCCTGAACATGCATATAAGTTCGAGTATTGATATTATAAACCTAACAAGAGATGAAGGCAAGTCGAATTGGTTGATAAGAAACCAAAAATATCTCTAAGTTCGGGACTTGGGTGCAAACCGAAAGTTAAAATGATGTCCCTGAACATGCATATAAGTTCGAGTATTGATATTATAAACCTAACAAGAGATGAAGGCAAGTCGAATTGGTTGGTCCGAAACCAAAAATATCTCTAAGTTCGGGACTTGGGTGCAAACCGAAAGTTAAAATGATGTCCCTGAACATGCATATAAGTTCGAGTATTGATATTATAAACCTAACAAGAGATGAAGGCAAGTCGAATTGGTTGGTCGGAAACCAAAAATATCACTAAGTTCGGGACTTGGGTACAAACCGAAAGTTAATATGATGTCCCTGAACATGCATATAAGTTCGAGTATTGATATTATAAACCTAACAAGAGATGAAGGCAAGTCGAATTGGTTGGTGAGAAACCAAAAATATCACTAAGTTCGGGACTTGGGTACAAACCGAAAGTTAAAATGATGTCCCTGAACATGCACATAAGTTCGAGTATTGATATTATAAACCTAACAAGAGATGAAGGCAAGTCGAATTGGTAAGTAAGAAACCAAAAATATCTCTAAGTTCGGGACTTGGGTACAAACCGAAAGTTAAAATGATGTCCCTGAACATGCATATAAGTTCGAGTATTGATATTATAAACCTAACAAGAGATGAAGGCAAGTCGAATTGGTTGGTCCGAAACCAAAAATATCTCTAAGTTCGGGACTTGTGCGCAAACCGAAAGTTAATATGATGTCCCTGAACATGCATATAAGTTCGAGTATTGATATTATAAACCTAACAAGAGATGAAGGCAAGTCGAATTGGTTGGTCCGAAACCAAAAATATCTCTAAGTTCGGGACTTGGGAGCAAACCGAAAGTTAAAATGATGTCCCTGAACATGCATATAAGTTCGAGTATTGATATTATAAACCTAACAAGAGATGAAGGCAAGTCGAATTGGTTGGTCGGAAACCAAAAATATCACTAAGTTCGGGACTTGTGCGCAAACCGAAAGTTAAAATGATGTCCCTGAACATGCATATAAGTTCGAGTATTGATATTATAAACCTAACAAGAGATGAAGGCAAGTCGAATTGGTTGGTCGGAAACCAAAAATATCACTAAGTTCGGGACTTGTGCGCAAACCGAAAGTTAAAATGATGTCCCTGAACATGCATATAAGTTCGAGTATTGATATTATAAACCTAACAAGAGATGAAGGCAAGTCGAATTGGTTGGTGAGAAACCAAAAATATCTCTAAGTTCGGGACTTGGGTGCAAACCGAAAGTTAAAATGATGTCCCTGAACATGCATATAAGTTCGAGTATTGATATTATAAACCTAACAAGAGATGAAGGCAAGTCGAATTGGTTGGTGAGAAACCAAAAATATCACTAAGTTAGGGACTTGGGTACAAACCGAAAGTTAAAATGATGTCCCTGAACATGCACATAAGTTCGAGTATTGATATTATAAACCTAACAAGAGATGAAGGCAAGTCGAATTGGTAAGTAAGAAACCAAAAATATCTCTAAGTTCGGGACTTGTGCGCAAACCAAAAGTTAATATGATGTCCCTGAACATGCATATAAGTTCGAGTATTGATATTATAAACCTAACAAGAGATGAAGGCAAGTCGAATTGGTTGGTCCAAAACCAAAAATATCACTAAGTTCGGGACTTGGGTGCAAACCGAAAGTTAAAATGATGTCCCTGAACATGCATATAAGTTCGAGTATTGATATTATAAACCTAACAAGAGATGAAGGCAAGTCGAATTGGTTGGTCGGAAACCAAAAATATCACTAAGTTCGGGACTTGGGTACAAACCGAAAGTTAATATGATGTCCCTGAACATGCATATAAGTTCGAGTATTGATATTATAAACCTAACAAGAGATGAAGGCAAGTCGAATTGGTTGGTGAGAAACCAAAAATATCACTAAGTTCGGGACTTGGGTACAAACCGAAAGTTAAAATGATGTCCCTGAACATGCACATAAGTTCGAGTATTGATATTATAAACCTAACAAGAGATGAAGGCAAGTCGAATTGGTAAGTAAGAAACCAAAAATATCTCTAAGTTCGGGACTTGGGTACAAACCGAAAGTTAAAATGATGTCCCTGAACATGCATATAAGTTCGAGTATTGATATTATAAACCTAACAAGAGATGAAGGCAAGTCGAATTGGTTGGTCCGAAACCAAAAATATCTCTAAGTTCGGGACTTGTGCGCAAACCGAAAGTTAATATGATGTCCCTGAACATGCATATAAGTTCGAGTATTGATATTATAAACCTAACAAGAGATGAAGGCAAGTCGAATTGGTTGGTCAGAAACCAAAAATATCTCTAAGTTCGGGACTTGGGAGCAAACCGAAAGTTAAAATGATGTCCCTGAACATGCATATAAGTTCGAGTATTGATATTATAAACCTAACAAGAGATGAAGGCAAGTCGAATTGGTTGGTCGGAAACCAAAAATATCACTAAGTTCGGGACTTGTGCGCAAACCGAAAGTTAAAATGATGTCCCTGAACATGCATATAAGTTCGAGTATTGATATTATAAACCTAACAAGAGATGAAGGCAAGTCGAATTGGTTGGTGAGAAACCAAAAATATCTCTAAGTTCGGGACTTGGGTGCAAACTGAAAGTTAAAATGATGTCCCTGAACATGCATATAAGTTCGAGTATTGATATTATAAACCTAACAAGAGATGAAGGCAAGTCGAATTGGTTGGTGAGAAACCAAAAATATCACTAAGTTCGGGACTTGGGTACAAACCGAAAGTTAAAATGATGTCCCTGAACATGCACATAAGTTCGAGTATTGATATTATAAACCTAACAAGAGATGAAGGCAAGTCGAATTGGTAAGTAAGAAACCAAAAATATCTCTAAGTTCGGGACTTGTGCGCAAACCAAAAGTTAATATGATGTCCCTGAACATGCATATAAGTTCGAGTATTGATATTATAAACCTAACAAGAGATGAAGGCAAGTCGAATTGGTTGGTCCTAAACCAAAAATATCACTAAGTTCGGGACTTGGGTGCAAACCGAAAGTTAAAATGATGTCCCTGAACATGCATATAAGTTCGAGTATTGATATTATAAACCTAACAAGAGATGAAGGCAAGTCGAATTGGTTGGTCCGAAACCAAAAATATCTCTAAGTTCGGGACTTGGGTGCAAACCGAAAGTTAAAATGATGTCCCTGAACATGCATATAAGTTCGAGTATTGATATTATAAACCTAACAAGAGATGAAGGCAGTCGAATTGGTTGATAAGAAACCAAAAATATCACTAAGTTCGGGACTTGGGTACAAACCGAAAGTTAATATGATGTCCCTGAACATGCATATAAGTTCGAGTATTGATATTATAAACCTAACAAGAGATGAAGGCAAGTCGAATTGGTTGATAAGAAACCAAAAATATCTCTAAGTTCGGGACTTGGGTGCAAACCGAAAGTTAAAATGATGTCCCTGAACATGCATATAAGTTCGAGTATTGATATTATAAACCTAACAAGAGATGAAGGCAAGTCGAATTGGTTGGTCCGAAACCAAAAATATCTCTAAGTTCGGGACTTGGGTGCAAACCGAAAGTTAAAATGATGTCCCTGAACATGCATATAAGTTCGAGTATTGATATTATAAACCTAACAAGAGATGAAGGCAGTCGAATTGGTTGATAAGAAACCAAAAATATCTCTAAGTTCGGGACTTGGGTGCAAACCGAAAGTTAAAATGATGTCCCTGAACATGCATATAAGTTCGAGTATTGATATTATAAACCTAACAAGAGATGAAGGCAGTCGAATTGGTTGATAAGAAACCAAAAATATCACTAAGTTCGGGACTTGGGTGCAAACCGAAAGTTAAAATGATGTCCCTGAACATGCATATAAGTTCGAGTATTGATATTATAAACCTAACAAGAGATGAAGGCAAGTCGAATTGGTTGGTAAGAAACCAAAAATATCACTGAGTTCGGGACTTGTGCGCAAACCAAAAGTTAATATGATGTCCCTGAACATGCATATAAGTTCGAGCATTGATATTATAAACCTAACAAGAGATGAAGGCAAGTCGAATTGGTTGGTCCGAAACCAAAAATGTCTCTAAGTTCGGGACTTGGGTACAAACCGAAAGTTAAAATGATGTCCCTGAACATGCATATAAGTTCGAGTATTGATATTATAAACCTAACAAGAGATGAAGGCAAGTCGATTTGGTTGGTGAGAAACCAAAAATATCACTAAGTTCGGGACTTGGGTGCAAACCGAAAGTTAAAATGATGTCCCTGAACATGCATATAAGTTCGAGTATTGATATTATAAACCTAACAAGAGATGAAGGCAAGTCGAATTGGTTGGTAAGAAACCAAAAATATCACTGAGTTCGGGACTTGTGCGCAAACCAAAAGTTAATATGATGTCCCTGAACATGCATATAAGTTCGAGTATTGATATTATAAACCTAACAAGAGATGAAGGCAAGTCGAATTGGTTGGTCCAAAACCAAAAATATCTCTAAGTTCGGGACTTGGGTGCAAACCGAAAGTTAAAATGATGTCCCTGAACATGCATATAAGTTCGAGTATTGATATTATAAACCTAACAAGAGATGAAGGCAAGTCGAATTGGTTGGTGAGAAACCAAAAATATCACTAAGTTCGGGACTTGGGTACAAACCGAAAGTTAAAATGATGTCCCTGAACATGCACATAAGTTCGAGTATTGATATTATAAACCTAACAAGAGATGAAGGCAAGTCGAATTGGTAAGTAAGAAACCAAAAATATCTCTAAGTTCGGGACTTGGGTACAAACCGAAAGTTAAAATGATGTCCCTGAACATGCATATAAGTTCGAGTATTGATATTATAAACCTAACAAGAGATGAAGGCAAGTCGAATTGGTTGGTCCGAAACCAAAAATATCTCTAAGTTCGGGACTTGTGCGCAAACCGAAAGTTAATATGATGTCCCTGAACATGCATATAAGTTCGAGTATTGATATTATAAACCTAACAAGAGATGAAGGCAAGTCGAATTGGTTGGTCCGAAACCAAAAATATCTCTAAGTTCGGGACTTGGGAGCAAACCGAAAGTTAAAATGATGTCCCTGAACATGCATATAAGTTCGAGTATTGATATTATAAACCTAACAAGAGATGAAGGCAAGTCGAATTGGTTGGTCGGAAACCAAAAATATCACTAAGTTCGGGACTTGTGCGCAAACCGAAAGTTAAAATGATGTCCCTGAACATGCATATAAGTTCGAGTATTGATATTATAAACCTAACAAGAGATGAAGGCAAGTCGAATTGGTTGGTGAGAAACCAAAAATATCTCTAAGTTCGGGACTTGGGTGCAAACCGAAAGTTAAAATGATGTCCCTGAACATGCATATAAGTTCGAGTATTGATATTATAAACCTAACAAGAGATGAAGGCAAGTCGAATTGGTTGGTCCGAAACCAAAAATATCTCTAAGTTCGGGACTTGGGTGCAAACCGAAAGTTAAAATGATGTCCCTGAACATGCATATAAGTTCGAGTATTGATATTATAAACCTAACAAGAGATGAAGGCAGTCGAATTGGTTGATAAGAAACCAAAAATATCTCTAAGTTCGGGACTTGGGTGCAAACCGAAAGTTAAAATGATGTCCCTGAACATGCATATAAGTTCGAGTATTGATATTATAAACCTAACAAGAGATGAAGGCAGTCGAATTGGTTGATAAGAAACCAAAAATATCACTAAGTTCGGGACTTGGGTGCAAACCGAAAGTTAAAATGATGTCCCTGAACATGCATATAAGTTCGAGTATTGATATTATAAACCTAACAAGAGATGAAGGCAAGTCGAATTGGTTGGTAAGAAACCAAAAATATCACTGAGTTCGGGACTTGTGCGCAAACCAAAAGTTAATATGATGTCCCTGAACATGCATATAAGTTCGAGCATTGATATTATAAACCTAACAAGAGATGAAGGCAAGTCGAATTGGTTGGTAAGAAACCAAAAATGTCTCTAAGTTCGGGACTTGGGTACAAACCGAAAGTTAAAATGATGTCCCTGAACATGCATATAAGTTCGAGTATTGATATTATAAACCTAACAAGAGATGAAGGCAAGTCGATTTGGTTGGTGAGAAACCAAAAATATCACTAAGTTCGGGACTTGGGTGCAAACCGAAAGTTAAAATGATGTCCCTGAACATGCATATAAGTTCGAGTATTGATATTATAAACCTAACAAGAGATGAAGGCAAGTCGAATTGGTTGGTAAGAAACCAAAAATATCACTGAGTTCGGGACTTGTGCGCAAACCAAAAGTTAATATGATGTCCCTGAACATGCATATAAGTTCGAGTATTGATATTATAAACCTAACAAGAGATGAAGGCAAGTCGAATTGGTTGGTCCAAAACCAAAAATATCTCTAAGTTCGGGACTTGGGTGCAAACCGAAAGTTAAAATGATGTCCCTGAACATGCATATAAGTTCGAGTATTGATATTATAAACCTAACAAGAGATGAAGGCAAGTCGAATTGGTTGATAAGAAACCAAAAATATCTCTAAGTTCGGGACTTGGGTGCAAACCGAAAGTTAAAATGATGTCCCTGAACATGCATATAAGTTCGAGTATTGATATTATAAACCTAACAAGAGATGAAGGCAAGTCGATTTGGTTGGTGAGAAACCAAAAATATCACTAAGTTCGGGACTTGGGTACAAACCGAAAGTTAAAATGATGTCCCTGAACATGCACATAAGTTCGAGTATTGATATTATAAACCTAACAAGAGATGAAGGCAAGTCGAATTGGTAAGTAAGAAACCAAAAATATCTCTAAGTTCGGGACTTGTGCGCAAACCAAAAGTTAATATGATGTCCCTGAACATGCATATAAGTTCGAGTATTGATATTATAAACCTAACAAGAGATGAAGGCAAGTCGAATTGGTTGGTCCAAAACCAAAAATATCTCTAAGTTCGGGACTTGGGTACAAACCGAAAGTTAAAATGATGTCCCTGAACATGCATATAAGTTCGAGTATTGATATTATAAACCTAACAAGAGATGAAGGCAAGTCGAATTGGTTGGTCGGAAACCAAAAATATCACTAAGTTCGGGACTTGTGCGCAAACCGAAAGTTAAAATGATGTCCCTGAACATGCATATAAGTTCGAGTATTGATATTATAAACCTAACAAGAGATGAAGGCAAGTCGAATTGGTTGGTGAGAAACCAAAAATATCACTAAGTTCGGGACTTGGGTACAAACCGAAAGTTAAAATGATGTCCCTGAACATGCACATAAGTTCGAGTATTGATATTATAAACCTAACAAGAGATGAAGGCAAGTCGAATTGGTAAGTAAGAAACCAAAAATATCTCTAAGTTCGGGACTTGGGTACAAACCGAAAGTTAAAATGATGTCCCTGAACATGCATATAAGTTCGAGTATTGATATTATAAACCTAACAAGAGATGAAGGCAAGTCGAATTGGTTGGTCCGAAACCAAAAATATCTCTAAGTTCGGGACTTGTGCGCAAACCGAAAGTTAATATGATGTCCCTGAACATGCATATAAGTTCGAGTATTGATATTATAAACCTAACAAGAGATGAAGGCAAGTCGAATTGGTTGGTCCGAAACCAAAAATATCTCTAAGTTCGGGACTTGTGAGCAAACCGAAAGTTAAAATGATGTCCCTGAACATGCATATAAGTTCGAGTATTGATATTATAAACCTAACAAGAGATGAAGGCAAGTCGAATTGGTTGGTCGGAAACCAAAAATATCACTAAGTTCGGGACTTGTGCGCAAACCGAAAGTTAAAATGATGTCCCTGAACATGCATATAAGTTCGAGTATTGATATTATAAACCTAACAAGAGATGAAGGCAAGTCGAATTGGTTGGTGAGAAACCAAAAATATCTCTAAGTTCGGGACTTGGGTGCAAACCGAAAGTTAAAATGATGTCCCTGAACATGCATATAAGTTCGAGTATTGATATTATAAACCTAACAAGAGATGAAGGCAAGTCGAATTGGTTGATAAGAAACCAAAAATATCTCTAAGTTCGGGACTTGGGTGCAAACCGAAAGTTAAAATGATGTCCCTGAACATGCATATAAGTTCGAGTATTGATATTATAAACCTAACAAGAGATGAAGGCAAGTCGAATTGGTTGGTCCGAAACCAAAAATATCTCTAAGTTCGGGACTTGGGTGCAAACCGAAAGTTAAAATGATGTCCCTGAACATGCATATAAGTTCGAGTATTGATATTATAAACCTAACAAGAGATGAAGGCAAGTCGAATTGGTTGGTCGGAAACCAAAAATATCACTAAGTTCGGGACTTGGGTACAAACCGAAAGTTAATATGATGTCCCTGAACATGCATATAAGTTCGAGTATTGATATTATAAACCTAACAAGAGATGAAGGCAAGTCGAATTGGTTGGTGAGAAACCAAAAATATCACTAAGTTCGGGACTTGGGTACAAACCGAAAGTTAAAATGATGTCCCTGAACATGCACATAAGTTCGAGTATTGATATTATAAACCTAACAAGAGATGAAGGCAAGTCGAATTGGTAAGTAAGAAACCAAAAATATCTCTAAGTTCGGGACTTGGGTACAAACCGAAAGTTAAAATGATGTCCCTGAACATGCATATAAGTTCGAGTATTGATATTATAAACCTAACAAGAGATGAAGGCAAGTCGAATTGGTTGGTCCGAAACCAAAAATATCTCTAAGTTCGGGACTTGTGCGCAAACCGAAAGTTAATATGATGTCCCTGAACATGCATATAAGTTCGAGTATTGATATTATAAACCTAACAAGAGATGAAGGCAAGTCGAATTGGTTGGTCCGAAACCAAAAATATCTCTAAGTTCGGGACTTGGGAGCAAACCGAAAGTTAAAATGATGTCCCTGAACATGCATATAAGTTCGAGTATTGATATTATAAACCTAACAAGAGATGAAGGCAAGTCGAATTGGTTGGTCGGAAACCAAAAATATCACTAAGTTCGGGACTTGTGCGCAAACCGAAAGTTAAAATGATGTCCCTGAACATGCATATAAGTTCGAGTATTGATATTATAAACCTAACAAGAGATGAAGGCAAGTCGAATTGGTTGGTGAGAAACCAAAAATATCTCTAAGTTCGGGACTTGGGTGCAAACCGAAAGTTAAAATGATGTCCCTGAACATGCATATAAGTTCGAGTATTGATATTATAAACCTAACAAGAGATGAAGGCAAGTCGAATTGGTTGGTGAGAAACCAAAAATATCACTAAGTTCGGGACTTGGGTACAAACCGAAAGTTAAAATGATGTCCCTGAACATGCATATAAGTTCGAGTATTGATATTATAAACCTAACAAGAGATGAAGGCAAGTCGAATTGGTAAGTAAGAAACCAAAAATATCTCTAAGTTCGGGACTTGTGCGCAAACCAAAAGTTAATATGATGTCCCTGAACATGCATATAAGTTCGAGTATTGATATTATAAACCTAACAAGAGATGAAGGCAAGTCGAATTGGTTGGTCCAAAACCAAAAATATCACTAAGTTCGGGACTTGGGTGCAAACCGAAAGTTAAAATGATGTCCCTGAACATGCATATAAGTTCGAGTATTGATATTATAAACCTAACAAGAGATGAAGGCAAGTCGAATTGGTTGGTCCGAAACCAAAAATATCTCTAAGTTCGGGACTTGGGTGCAAACCGAAAGTTAAAATGATGTCCCTGAACATGCATATAAGTTCGAGTATTGATATTATAAACCTAACAAGAGATGAAGGCAGTCGAATTGGTTGATAAGAAACCAAAAATATCACTAAGTTCGGGACTTGGGTACAAACCGAAAGTTAATATGATGTCCCTGAACATGCATATAAGTTCGAGTATTGATATTATAAACCTAACAAGAGATGAAGGCAAGTCGAATTGGTTGATAAGAAACCAAAAATATCTCTAAGTTCGGGACTTGGGTGCAAACCGAAAGTTAAAATGATGTCCCTGAACATGCATATAAGTTCGAGTATTGATATTATAAACCTAACAAGAGATGAAGGCAAGTCGAATTGGTTGGTCCGAAACCAAAAATATCTCTAAGTTCGGGACTTGGGTGCAAACCGAAAGTTAAAATGATGTCCCTGAACATGCATATAAGTTCGAGTATTGATATTATAAACCTAACAAGAGATGAAGGCAGTCGAATTGGTTGATAAGAAACCAAAAATATCTCTAAGTTCGGGACTTGGGTGCAAACCGAAAGTTAAAATGATGTCCCTGAACATGCATATAAGTTCGAGTATTGATATTATAAACCTAACAAGAGATGAAGGCAGTCGAATTGGTTGATAAGAAACCAAAAATATCACTAAGTTCGGGACTTGGGTGCAAACCGAAAGTTAAAATGATGTCCCTGAACATGCATATAAGTTCGAGTATTGATATTATAAACCTAACAAGAGATGAAGGCAAGTCGAATTGGTTGGTAAGAAACCAAAAATATCACTGAGTTCGGGACTTGTGCGCAAACCAAAAGTTAATATGATGTCCCTGAACATGCATATAAGTTCGAGCATTGATATTATAAACCTAACAAGAGATGAAGGCAAGTCGAATTGGTTGGTCCGAAACCAAAAATGTCTCTAAGTTCGGGACTTGGGTACAAACCGAAAGTTAAAATGATGTCCCTGAACATGCATATAAGTTCGAGTATTGATATTATAAACCTAACAAGAGATGAAGGCAAGTCGATTTGGTTGGTGAGAAACCAAAAATATCACTAAGTTCGGGACTTGGGTGCAAACCGAAAGTTAAAATGATGTCCCTGAACATGCATATAAGTTCGAGTATTGATATTATAAACCTAACAAGAGATGAAGGCAAGTCGAATTGGTTGGTAAGAAACCAAAAATATCACTGAGTTCGGGACTTGTGCGCAAACCAAAAGTTAATATGATGTCCCTGAACATGCATATAAGTTCGAGTATTGATATTATAAACCTAACAAGAGATGAAGGCAAGTCGAATTGGTTGGTCCAAAACCAAAAATATCTCTAAGTTCGGGACTTGGGTGCAAACCGAAAGTTAAAATGATGTCCCTGAACATGCATATAAGTTCGAGTATTGATATTATAAACCTAACAAGAGATGAAGGCAAGTCGAATTGGTTGATAAGAAACCAAAAATATCTCTAAGTTCGGGACTTGGGTGCAAACCGAAAGTTAAAATGATGTCCCTGAACATGCATATAAGTTCGAGCATTGATATTATAAACCTAACAAGAGATGAAGGCAAGTCGATTTGGTTGGTGAGAAACCAAAAATATCACTAAGTTCGGGACTTGGGTACAAACCGAAAGTTAAAATGATGTCCCTGAACATGCACATAAGTTCGAGTATTGATATTATAAACCTAACAAGAGATGAAGGCAAGTCGAATTGGTAAGTAAGAAACCAAAAATATCTCTAAGTTCGGGACTTGTGCGCAAACCAAAAGTTAATATGATGTCCCTGAACATGCATATAAGTTCGAGTATTGATATTATAAACCTAACAAGAGATGAAGGCAAGTCGAATTGGTTGGTCCAAAACCAAAAATATCACTAAGTTCGGGACTTGGGTACAAACCGAAAGTTAAAATGATGTCCCTGAACATGCATATAAGTTCGAGTATTGATATTATAAACCTAACAAGAGATGAAGGCAAGTCGAATTGGTTGGTGAGAAACCAAAAATATCTCTAAGTTCGGGACTTGGGTACAAACCGAAAGTTAATATGATGTCCCTGAACATGCATATAAGTTCGAGTATTGATATTATAAACCTAACAAGAGATGAAGGCAAGTCGAATTGGTTGGTGAGAAACCAAAAATATCACTAAGTTCGGGACTTGGGTACAAACCGAAAGTTAATATGATGTCCCTGAACATGCATATAAGTTCGAGTATTGATATTATAAACCTAACAAGAGATGAAGGCAAGTCGAATTGGTTGGTGAGAAACCAAAAATATCACTAAGTTCGGGACTTGGGTACAAACCGAAAGTTAAAATGATGTCCCTGAACATGCACATAAGTTCGAGTATTGATATTATAAACCTAACAAGAGATGAAGGCAAGTCGAATTGGTTGGTCCGAAACCAAAAATATCTCTAAGTTCGGGACTTGGGTGCAAACCGAAAGTTAAAATGATGTCCCTGAACATGCATATAAGTTCGAGTATTGATATTATAAACCTAACAAGAGATGAAGGCAAGTCGAATTGGTTGGTCCAAAACCAAAAATATCACTAAGTTCGGGACTTGTGCGCAAACCAAAAGTTAATATGATGTCCCTGAACATGCATATAAGTTCGAGTATTGATATTATAAACCTAACAAGAGATGAAGGCAAGTCGAATTGGTTGGTGAGAAACCAAAAATATCACTAAGTTCGGGACTTGGGTACAAACCGAAAGTTAAAATGATGTCCCTGAACATGCACATAAGTTCGAGTATTGATATTATAAACCTAACAAGAGATGAAGGCAAGTCGAATTGGTAAGTAAGAAACCAAAAATATCTCTAAGTTCGGGACTTGTGCGCAAACCAAAAGTTAATATGATGTCCCTGAACATGCATATAAGTTCGAGTATTGATATTATAAACCTAACAAGAGATGAAGGCAAGTCGAATTGGTTGGTCCAAAACCAAAAATATCACTAAGTTCGGGACTTGGGTACAAACCGAAAGTTAAAATGATGTCCCTGAACATGCATATAAGTTCGAGTATTGATATTATAAACCTAACAAGAGATGAAGGCAAGTCGAATTGGTTGGTGAGAAACCAAAAATATCACTAAGTTCGGGACTTGGGTACAAACCGAAAGTTAAAATGATGTCCCTGAACATGCACATAAGTTCGAGTATTGATATTATAAACCTAACAAGAGATGAAGGCAAGTCGAATTGGTAAGTAAGAAACCAAAAATATCACTAAGTTCGGGACTTGGGTGCAAACCGAAAGTTAAAATGATGTCCCTGAACATGCATATAAGTTCGAGTATTGATATTATAAACCTAACAAGAGATGAAGGCAAGTCGAATTGGTTGGTCGGAAACCAAAAATATCACTAAGTTCGGGACTTGGGTACAAACCGAAAGTTAATATGATGTCCCTGAACATGCATATAAGTTCGAGTATTGATATTATAAACCTAACAAGAGATGAAGGCAAGTCGAATTGGTTGGTGAGAAACCAAAAATATCACTAAGTTCGGGACTTGGGTACAAACCGAAAGTTAAAATGATGTCCCTGAACATGCACATAAGTTCGAGTATTGATATTATAAACCTAACAAGAGATGAAGGCAAGTCGAATTGGTAAGTAAGAAACCAAAAATATCTCTAAGTTCGGGACTTGTGCGCAAACCAAAAGTTAATATGATGTCCCTGAACATGCATATAAGTTCGAGTATTGATATTATAAACCTAACAAGAGATGAAGGCAAGTCGAATTGGTTGGTCCAAAACCAAAAATATCTCTAAGTTCGGGACTTGGGTACAAACCGAAAGTTAAAATGATGTCCCTGAACATGCATATAAGTTCGAGTATTGATATTATAAACCTAACAAGAGATGAAGGCAAGTCGAATTGGTTGGTCCGAAACCAAAAATATCACTAAGTTCGGGACTTGGGTGCAAACCGAAAGTTAAAATGATGTCCCTGAACATGCATATAAGTTCGAGTATTGATATTATAAACCTAACAAGAGATGAAGGCAAGTCGAATTGGTTGGTAAGAAACCAAAAATATCACTGAGTTCGGGACTTGTGCGCAAACCAAAAGTTAATATGATGTCCCTGAACATGCATATAAGTTCGAGCATTGATATTATAAACCTAACAAGAGATGAAGGCAAGTCGATTTGGTTGGTGAGAAACCAAAAATATCACTAAGTTCGGGACTTGGGTACAAACCGAAAGTTAAAATGATGTCCCTGAACATGCATATAAGTTCGAGTATTGATATTATAAACCTAACAAGAGATGAAGGCAAGTCGAATTGGTTGGTAAGAAACCAAAAATATCACTAAGTTCGGGACTTGGGTACAAACCGAAAGTTAATATGATGTCCCTGAACATGCATATAAGTTCGAGTATTGATATTATAAACCTAACAAGAGATGAAGGCAAGTCGAATTGGTTGGTGAGAAACCAAAAATATCACTAAGTTCGGGACTTGGGTACAAACCGAAAGTTAAAATGATGTCCCTGAACATGCACATAAGTTCGAGTATTGATATTATAAACCTAACAAGAGATGAAGGCAAGTCGAATTGGTTGGTCCGAAACCAAAAATATCACTAAGTTCGGGACTTGGGTGCAAACCGAAAGTTAAAATGATGTCCCTGAACATGCATATAAGTTCGAGTATTGATATTATAAACCTAACAAGAGATGAAGGCAAGTCGAATTGGTTGGTCCAAAACCAAAAATATCACTAAGTTCGGGACTTGTGCGCAAACCAAAAGTTAATATGATGTCCCTGAACATGCATATAAGTTCGAGTATTGATATTATAAACCTAACAAGAGATGAAGGCAAGTCGAATTGGTTGGTGAGAAACCAAAAATATCACTAAGTTCGGGACTTGGGTACAAACCGAAAGTTAAAATGATGTCCCTGAACATGCACATAAGTTCGAGTATTGATATTATAAACCTAACAAGAGATGAAGGCAAGTCGAATTGGTAAGTAAGAAACCAAAAATATCTCTAAGTTCGGGACTTGTGCGCAAACCAAAAGTTAATATGATGTCCCTGAACATGCATATAAGTTCGAGTATTGATATTATAAACCTAACAAGAGATGAAGGCAAGTCGAATTGGTTGGTCCAAAACCAAAAATATCACTAAGTTCGGGACTTGGGTACAAACCGAAAGTTAAAATGATGTCCCTGAACATGCATATAAGTTCGAGTATTGATATTATAAACCTAACAAGAGATGAAGGCAAGTCGAATTGGTTGGTGAGAAACCAAAAATATCTCTAAGTTCGGGACTTGGGTACAAACCGAAAGTTAATATGATGTCCCTGAACATGCATATAAGTTCGAGTATTGATATTATAAACCTAACAAGAGATGAAGGCAAGTCGAATTGGTTGGTCCGAAACCAAAAATATCTCTAAGTTCGGGACTTGGGTGCAAACCGAAAGTTAAAATGATGTCCCTGAACATGCATATAAGTTCGAGTATTGATATTATAAACCTAACAAGAGATGAAGGCAAGTCGAATTGGTTGGTCGGAAACCAAAAATATCACTAAGTTCGGGACTTGTGCGCAAACCAAAAGTTAAAATGATGTCCCTGAACATGCATATAAGTTCGAGTATTGATATTATAAACCTAACAAGAGATGAAGGCAAGTCGAATTGGTTGGTCCAAAACCAAAAATATCACTAAGTTCGGGACTTGTGCGCAAACCAAAAGTTAAAATGATGTCCCTGAACATGCATATAAGTTCGAGTATTGATATTATAAACCTAACAAGAGATGAAGGCAAGTCGAATTGGTTGATAAGAAACCAAAAATATCTCTAAGTTCGGGACTTGGGTGCAAACCGAAAGTTAAAATGATGTCCCTGAACATGCATATAAGTTCGAGTATTGATATTATAAACCTAACAAGAGATGAAGGCAAGTCGAATTGGTTGGTCCGAAACCAAAAATATCTCTAAGTTCGGGACTTGGGTGCAAACCGAAAGTTAAAATGATGTCCCTGAACATGCATATAAGTTCGAGTATTGATATTATAAACCTAACAAGAGATGAAGGCAAGTCGAATTGGTTGGTCCGAAACCAAAAATATCTCTAAGTTCGGGACTTGGGTGCAAACCGAAAGTTAAAATGATGTCCCTGAACATGCATATAAGTTCGAGTATTGATATTATAAACCTAACAAGAGATGAAGGCAGTCGAATTGGTTGATAAGAAACCAAAAATATCACTAAGTTCGGGACTTGGGTGCAAACCGAAAGTTAAAATGATGTCCCTGAACATGCATATAAGTTCGAGTATTGATATTATAAACCTAACAAGAGATGAAGGCAAGTCGAATTGGTTGGTAAGAAACCAAAAATATCACTGAGTTCGGGACTTGGGTGCAAACCGAAAGTTAAAATGATGTCCCTGAACATGCATATAAGTTCGAGTATTGATATTATAAACCTAACAAGAGATGAAGGCAAGTCGAATTGGTTGATAAGAAACCAAAAATATCTCTAAGTTCGGGACTTGGGTACAAACCGAAAGTTAAAATGATGTCCCTGAACATGCATATAAGTTCGAGTATTGATATTATAAACCTAACAAGAGATGAAGGCAAGTCGAATTGGTTGGTGAGAAACCAAAAATATCTCTAAGTTCGGGACTTGGGTGCAAACCGAAAGTTAAAATGATGTCCCTGAACATGCATATAAGTTCGAGTATTGATATTATAAACCTAACAAGAGATGAAGGCAAGTCGAATTGGTTGGTAAGAAACCAAAAATATCTCTAAGTTCGGGACTTGGGTGCAAACCGAAAGTTAAAATGATGTCCCTGAACATGCATATAAGTTCGAGTATTGATATTATAAACCTAACAAGAGATGAAGGCAAGTTGAATTGGTAAGTAAGAAACCAAAAATATCTCTAAGTTCGGGACTTGGGTGCAAACCGAAAGTTAAAATGATGTCCCTGAACATGCATATAAGTTCGAGTATTGATATTATAAACCTAACAAGAGATGAAGGCAAGTCGAATTGGTTGGTCCAAAACCAAAAATATCACTAAGTTCGGGACTTGTGCGCAAACCGAAAGTTAAAATGATGTCCCTGAACATGCATATCAGTTCGAGTATTGATATTATAAACCTAACAAGAGATGAAGGCAAGTCGAATTGGTTGATAAGAAACCAAAAATATCTCTAAGTTCGGGACTTGGGTGCAAACCGAAAGTTAAAATGATGTCCCTGAACATGCATATAAGTTCGAGTATTGATATTATAAACCTAACAAGAGATGAAGGCAAGTCGAATTGGTTGGTCCGAAACCAAAAATATCTCTAAGTTCGGGACTTGGGTGCAAACCGAAAGTTAAAATGATGTCCCTGAACATGCATATAAGTTCGAGTATTGATATTATAAACCTAACAAGAGATGAAGGCAAGTCGAATTGGTTGGTCCGAAACCAAAAATATCTCTAAGTTCGGGACTTGGGTGCAAACCGAAAGTTAAAATGATGTCCCTGAACATGCATATAAGTTCGAGTATTGATATTATAAACCTAACAAGAGATGAAGGCAAGTCGAATTGGTTGGTGAGAAACCAAAAATATCTCTAAGTTCGGGACTTGGGTGCAAACCGAAAGTTAAAATGATGTCCCTGAACATGCATATAAGTTCGAGTATTGATATTATAAACCTAACAAGAGATGAAGGCAAGTCGAATTGGTTGATAAGAAACCAAAAATATCTCTAAGTTCGGGACTTGGGTGCAAACCGAAAGTTAAAATGATGTCCCTGAACATGCATATAAGTTCGAGTATTGATATTATAAACCTAACAAGAGATGAAGGCAAGTCGAATTGGTTGGTCCGAAACCAAAAATATCTCTAAGTTCGGGACTTGGGTGCAAACCGAAAGTTAAAATGATGTCCCTGAACATGCATATAAGTTCGAGTATTGATATTATAAACCTAACAAGAGATGAAGGCAAGTCGAATTGGTTGGTCGGAAACCAAAAATATCACTAAGTTCGGGACTTGGGTACAAACCGAAAGTTAATATGATGTCCCTGAACATGCATATAAGTTCGAGTATTGATATTATAAACCTAACAAGAGATGAAGGCAAGTCGAATTGGTTGGTGAGAAACCAAAAATATCACTAAGTTCGGGACTTGGGTACAAACCGAAAGTTAAAATGATGTCCCTGAACATGCACATAAGTTCGAGTATTGATATTATAAACCTAACAAGAGATGAAGGCAAGTCGAATTGGTAAGTAAGAAACCAAAAATATCTCTAAGTTCGGGACTTGGGTACAAACCGAAAGTTAAAATGATGTCCCTGAACATGCATATAAGTTCGAGTATTGATATTATAAACCTAACAAGAGATGAAGGCAAGTCGAATTGGTTGGTCCGAAACCAAAAATATCTCTAAGTTCGGGACTTGTGCGCAAACCGAAAGTTAATATGATGTCCCTGAACATGCATATAAGTTCGAGTATTGATATTATAAACCTAACAAGAGATGAAGGCAAGTCGAATTGGTTGGTCCGAAACCAAAAATATCTCTAAGTTCGGGACTTGGGAGCAAACCGAAAGTTAAAATGATGTCCCTGAACATGCATATAAGTTCGAGTATTGATATTATAAACCTAACAAGAGATGAAGGCAAGTCGAATTGGTTGGTCGGAAACCAAAAATATCACTAAGTTCGGGACTTGTGCGCAAACCGAAAGTTAAAATGATGTCCCTGAACATGCATATAAGTTCGAGTATTGATATTATAAACCTAACAAGAGATGAAGGCAAGTCGAATTGGTTGGTGAGAAACCAAAAATATCTCTAAGTTCGGGACTTGGGTGCAAACCGAAAGTTAAAATGATGTCCCTGAACATGCATATAAGTTCGAGTATTGATATTATAAACCTAACAAGAGATGAAGGCAAGTCGAATTGGTTGGTGAGAAACCAAAAATATCACTAAGTTCGGGACTTGGGTACAAACCGAAAGTTAAAATGATGTCCCTGAACATGCATATAAGTTCGAGTATTGATATTATAAACCTAACAAGAGATGAAGGCAAGTCGAATTGGTTGGTCCGAAACCAAAAATATCTCTAAGTTCGGGACTTGTGCGCAAACCGAAAGTTAATATGATGTCCCTGAACATGCATATAAGTTCGAGTATTGATATTATAAACCTAACAAGAGATGAAGGCAAGTCGAATTGGTTGGTCGGAAACCAAAAATATCACTAAGTTCGGGACTTGTGCGCAAACCAAAAGTTAAAATGATGTCCCTGAACATGCATATAAGTTCGAGTATTGATATTATAAACCTAACAAGAGATGAAGGCAAGTCGAATTGGTTGGTCCAAAACCAAAAATATCACTAAGTTCGGGACTTGTGCGCAAACCAAAAGTTAAAATGATGTCCCTGAACATGCATATAAGTTCGAGTATTGATATTATAAACCTAACAAGAGATGAAGGCAAGTCGAATTGGTTGATAAGAAACCAAAAATATCTCTAAGTTCGGGACTTGGGTGCAAACCGAAAGTTAAAATGATGTCCCTGAACATGCATATAAGTTCGAGTATTGATATTATAAACCTAACAAGAGATGAAGGCAAGTCGAATTGGTTGGTCGGAAACCAAAAATATCACTAAGTTCGGGACTTGTGCGCAAACCAAAAGTTAAAATGATGTCCCTGAACATGCATATAAGTTCGAGTATTGATATTATAAACCTAACAAGAGATGAAGGCAAGTCGAATTGGTTGGTCCAAAACCAAAAATATCACTAAGTTCGGGACTTGTGCGCAAACCAAAAGTTAAAATGATGTCCCTGAACATGCATATAAGTTCGAGTATTGATATTATAAACCTAACAAGAGATGAAGGCAAGTCGAATTGGTTGATAAGAAACCAAAAATATCTCTAAGTTCGGGACTTGGGTGCAAACCGAAAGTTAAAATGATGTCCCTGAACATGCATATAAGTTCGAGTATTGATATTATAAACCTAACAAGAGATGAAGGCAAGTCGAATTGGTTGGTCCGAAACCAAAAATATCTCTAAGTTCGGGACTTGGGTGCAAACCGAAAGTTAAAATGATGTCCCTGAACATGCATATAAGTTCGAGTATTGATATTATAAACCTAACAAGAGATGAAGGCAAGTCGAATTGGTTGGTCCGAAACCAAAAATATCTCTAAGTTCGGGACTTGGGTGCAAACCGAAAGTTAAAATGATGTCCCTGAACATGCATATAAGTTCGAGTATTGATATTATAAACCTAACAAGAGATGAAGGCAGTCGAATTGGTTGATAAGAAACCAAAAATATCACTAAGTTCGGGACTTGGGTGCAAACCGAAAGTTAAAATGATGTCCCTGAACATGCATATAAGTTCGAGTATTGATATTATAAACCTAACAAGAGATGAAGGCAAGTCGAATTGGTTGGTAAGAAACCAAAAATATCACTGAGTTCGGGACTTGGGTGCAAACCGAAAGTTAAAATGATGTCCCTGAACATGCATATAAGTTCGAGTATTGATATTATAAACCTAACAAGAGATGAAGGCAAGTCGAATTGGTTGATAAGAAACCAAAAATATCTCTAAGTTCGGGACTTGGGTACAAACCGAAAGTTAAAATGATGTCCCTGAACATGCATATAAGTTCGAGTATTGATATTATAAACCTAACAAGAGATGAAGGCAAGTCGAATTGGTTGGTGAGAAACCAAAAATATCTCTAAGTTCGGGACTTGGGTGCAAACCGAAAGTTAAAATGATGTCCCTGAACATGCATATAAGTTCGAGTATTGATATTATAAACCTAACAAGAGATGAAGGCAAGTCGAATTGGTTGATAAGAAACCAAAAATATCTCTAAGTTCGGGACTTGGGTGCAAACCGAAAGTTAAAATGATGTCCCTGAACATGCATATAAGTTCGAGTATTGATATTATAAACCTAACAAGAGATGAAGGCAAGTCGAATTGGTTGGTCCGAAACCAAAAATATCTCTAAGTACGGGACTTGGGCACAAACCAAAACTATATACCAAGTGCCTGAAATGTCTATAAACCACACGAAGAACTCTTCACACACAGGTGCGCCTCATAACCTGGTTCAATGTATAAGACATTGGTTTCGGGGGATTTATTGAGAAGAAAATTTTTTTCTCTAACTTTGAGTAAAACTGTCTCAGAATACATATTTAACCACGAAAAGTGAACACCGACAGTAAATAGCAAAAGTCAACCGACCATCAAAGTTGTATGGCGGTGTAGGAGAAGAAAATCCAAGGTCGTTTAATTTAGGGACGTAAGACACGAAATCAAAATTTTGGCATAAAATCTAAAATAATCATCAGACAGTGGTCATCCAAGGCATATAAGAGTCGTCTAACGATGCTGAATGCAATAAGCAATAGCGACTTTTTAAAGATTTTTTTGGATTTTTGTCAAAATGTACCCTTCACAACTTGGTACAAGTCATAGGACATGGGTACCGGTATGACCGACGGAAGATTTTTGGACAAAAAATTTTTTTGCTCTAACTTTGAGTAAAACGGTCTCAGGATGCATTCTTAATCATGAAAAGTGATCTCCGACGGTAAATAGCAAAAGTCACCCGACCATCAAAGTTGCATGGCGGTGCAGGCGACGAAAATCCAAGGTCGTCTAATGTAGGGACGTAAGACACGAAATCAAAATTTTGGCATAAAATCTAAAATAATCATCAGACAGTGGTCATCCAAGGCATATTAGAGTCGTCTAACGATGCTGAATGCAATAAGCAATAGCGACTTTTTAATGATTTTTTTGGATTTTTGTCAAAATGTACCCTTCACAACTTGGTACAAGTCATAGGACATGGGTACCGGTATGACCGACGGAAGATTTTTGGACAAAAAATTTTTTTGCTCTAACTTTGAGTAAAACGGTCTCAGGATGCATTATTAATCATGAAAAGTGATCTCCGACAGTAAATAGCGAAAGTTACCCGACCATCAAAGTTGCATGGCGGTGCAGGAGACGAAAATCCAAGGTCGTCTAATGTAGGGACGTAAGACACGAAATCAAAATTTTGGCATAAAATCTAAAATAATCATCAGACAGTGGTCATCCAAGGCATATTAGAGTCGTCTAACGATGCGAAATGCAATAAGCAATAGCGACTTTTTAATGATTTTTTTGGATTTTTGTCAAAATGTACCCTTCACAACTTGGTACAAGTCATAGGACATGGGTACCGGTATGACCGACGGAAGATTTTTGGACAAAAAATTTTTTTGCTCTAACTTTGAGTAAAACGGTGTCAGGATGCATTTTTAAGCATGAAAAGTGATCTCCGACAGTAAATAGCGAAAGTTACCCGACCATCAAAGTTGCATGGCGGTGCAGGAGACGAAAATCCAAGGTCGTCTAATGTAGGGACGTAAGACACGAAATCAAAATTTTGGCATAAAAGCTAAAATAATCATCAGACAGTGGTCATCCAAGGCATATAAGAGTTGTCTAACGATGCTGAATGCAATAAGCAATAGCGACTTTTTAAAGATTTTTTTGGATTTTTGTCAAAATGTACCCTTCACAACTTGGTACAAGTCATAGGACATGGGTACCGGTATGACCGACGGAAGATTTTTGGACAAAAAATTTTTTTGCTCTAACTTTGAGTAAAACGGTCTCAGGATGCATTCTTAATCATGAAAAGTGATCTCCGACGGTAAATAGCAAAAGTCACCCGACCATCAAAGTTGCATGGCGGTGCAGGCGACGAAAATCCAAGGTCGTCTAATGTAGGGACGTAAGACACGAAATCAAAATTTTGGCATAAAATCTAAAATAATCATCAGACAGTGGTCATCCAAGGCATATTAGAGTCGTCTAACGATGCTGAATGCAATAAGCAATAGCGACTTTTTAATGATTTTTTTGGATTTTTGTCAAAATGTACCCTTCACAACTTGGTACAAGTCATAGGACATGGGTACCGGTATGACCGACGGAAGATTTTTGGACAAAAAATTTTTTTGCTCTAACTTTGAGTAAAACGGTCTCAGGATGCATTATTAATCATGAAAAGTGATCTCCGACAGTAAATAGCGAAAGTTACCCGACCATCAAAGTTGCATGGCGGTGCAGGAGACGAAAATCCAAGGTCGTCTAATGTAGGGACGTAAGACACGAAATCAAAATTTTGGCATAAAATCTAAAATAATCATCAGACAGTGGTCATCCAAGGCATATTAGAGTCGTCTAACGATGCGAAATGCAATAAGCAATAGCGACTTTTTAATGATTTTTTTGGATTTTTGTCAAAATGTACCCTTCACAACTTGGTACAAGTCATAGGACATGGGTACCGGTATGACCGACGGAAGATTTTTGGACAAAAAATTTTTTTGCTCTAACTTTGAGTAAAACGGTCTCAGGATGCATTATTAATCATGAAAAGTGATCTCCGACAGTAAATAGTGAAAGTTACCCGACCATCAAAGTTGCATGGCGGTGCAGGAGACGAAAATCCAAGGTCGTCTAATGTAGGGACGTAAGACACGAAATCAAAATTTTGGCATAAAAGCTAAAATAATCATCAGACAGTGGTCATCCAAGGCATATTAGAGTCGTCTAACGATGCGAAATGCAATAAGCAATAGCGACTTTTTAATGATTTTTTTGGATTTTTGTCAAAATGTACCCTTCACAACTTGGTACAAGTCATAGGACATGGGTACCGGTATGACCGACGGAAGATTTTTGGACAAAAAATTTTTTTGCTCTAACTTTGAGTAAAACGGTCTCAGGATGCATTATTAATCATGAAAAGTGATCTCCGACAGTAAATAGTGAAAGTTACCCGACCATCAAAGTTGCATGGCGGTGCAGGAGACGAAAATCCAAGGTCGTCTAATGTAGGGACGTAAGACACGAAATCAAAATTTTGGCATAAAAGCTAAAATAATCATCAGACAGTGGTCATCCAAGGCATATAAGAGTCGTCTAACGATGCTGAATGCAATAAGCAATAGCGACTTTTTAATGATTTTTTTG
>NW_026060457.1:0-15000 GCF_943734695.1 Anopheles maculipalpis | reverse complement strand
TCTCCCGGACCGTTGCTGCATGAGCCTCGTCAAGGCGTTGTGCCGCCTGGCGCATTTCTGCGTCCGCGCTGGTTGCCCGCTCGACGTACCATTCCTGCTGCAGAGCACAGGTGATGCGTTTGGCTGCCTCACAGACGTTGCTCCAGTTCTGACGGTTCTCCAGCATGAACGTCAGAAGGTTGTCTGGAGTGACCGCCGCTGCCGTGTCCTCGCCCAGCAGTTCGCCACGGACGTCCGCGAACCGTGGGCAGTCGAAGAACGCATGCTCCGCCGATTCTGCCACTCCCGGACATCTAGCACAGTCCGCCGACGGCGAGAAGTGCTGCGCGTGGAGGTAGTCGTGAAAGAAGCCATGGCCGGAGAGGAGCTGGGCGAGATGAAAGGTCATCTCCCCATGCGGCCGGCCCTTCCACGTTGCGATGTCTGGGATTAGCCGGTGTGTCCACCGGGTAAAACGGCTCGTCGGTGCCAACTCGTCCCACTCGGCCTGCCACTGGGCGATGGTGGCCGTTCGCTCCTCTCTGCGGATGCTGCTCGTAGGCGTACCGGTCTGCTGGCGTCGCTGGTAGCACCTTGCGTCCTCCGTGATCTGCAGGCAGATCGGGATGACGCTTGCAAGGACAGTGGCCACCTCGCCGCGCACCGATATAAATGTGCGGGCTACCGGTCTCGCGTAGAGGCCCTGCACCCGGTTCAACCTCCTGCGGTTCCGTTGAGTGCGAACTGCCTCGTGCCACACTGGAGCAGCGTACCGCAGCGTCGAGTCCACGACTGACGCGAGCAATCGTCGTTTAGCACCCTTGGGGCCGCTGTGGTTCCGCATCAACCGGGATACCGCCTGTGCCACACGGAGTGCTTTTGCGGAGACGCACTCGACGTGGGCATTCCAAGACAGGTGGTCCTCCAGCATGACCCCAAGGTACTTAATCGTCCGTGTTGGCATCCTCTGCACGCCCGCGATGGTCACCGGCGCCTGCGTGTTCGCCCTCCGCATCGTGGACATCATTACCAACTCGGTCTTGGCCGGAGCAAGCTCCAGATGATGTGCTGCCATCCACGAGTTGATGATGCCGATCGCCTGCTCAGCCAGTTCCGCTGCCGCCTGTGGTGTCGCTCCTCCCGCCAGAACGACCAAATCGTCCGCGAAGCCGATCGCTTCCGCACCGTCCGGCAGCGTCAGCCGCAGCACACCATCATACATGACGTTCCACAGGGTCGGCCCTAGTATAGAGCCCTGTGGTACGCCTGCCGTGACTGTCCTGCGAACTGGTCCCTCGGCGGTCTCGAAAAGCAGCTCCCGTCCCGAGAAGTAGCTGCGCAAGACTCGCTGGAGCGCTGACGGTACGCTCATCCGCTGGAGAGCTGCTGCAATCGCCGTCCAGCTGGCCGAGTTAAAGGCGTTCCGCACGTCCAGAGATGCCACCATCAGGCAGCGAGGGTCTCTGCCATTGGTGCGGTGGAACGTCCTCGCGTACAGGCCTCGCTCGACGACCCGCTGGATGGCCTGCACCGTCGATCGTCCGCGGCGAAAACCATACTGCTCGGGCGACAAGCGGGGTGCACTGCTGTCCTCCAGGTGCTCGTTCAGGCGGTCGAGGATAATCCGCTCGAACACCTTCGGGACTGCACCCAGCATCAGCAGCGGCCGCCACGACGATGGCTCGCCAGGGGGTTTGCCTGGCTTCGGGATTAGCACCAGCCGCGCCGCCTTCCATGGCGTCGGAAACTCTCCCCGCCGCAACAGGTCGTTGAACACCCGGGTGAAGACCTCCGGGTGCTCTCGGATCGCGGTCTTCACCGCCGCGTTGGGGATGCCGTCGAGTCCTGGCGCCTTGGACGATGCCATCCTGGCTGCAACGGCCAACACCTCGTCCTGCGTGACCGGCCGGACCTCCTCCGTGTCGCCCTCGGCTGCGATGGTAGGCCAATCGAACGGAGGGTGCGTCGGGAAAAGTGCGTCAACGATCGGCTGGAGTACTGCTCGGTCGGTTTCAGGTGGTGCGCGACTGCGCAGCTTGGCCAGCACCACCTTGTACCCGAGCCCAAATACATCGTTCTCCACCCCGTCAATGAGCTCCTGCATGCAGCGATCCTTGCTGCGCTGGATCTCGCTCGCCAGCATCCTCCGCGAGCTCAGGAGCTGGGCGGTCAGCGCGAGGCGCTCATCAGGCGGGGCGCTGCGACGTCGCCGTTCTGCAGCTTCGCACTCCTCCCTCAGCCGGTCGATCTCGGGTGTCCACCAGTACATCCTCGGCGCTTGGTGGAAGGTCGCCCCATGCACCCGCTCCATTGTGCCATCGCACGCTGCAGTAAGCCCGCCGACCAGGTCTTCCGGTGTCTGCGCCAGCTCGAACCGTCCGATGGAAAGGGCGGTGGCGAAGCAGGAGCTGTCAAACTGCGCAGTTTTCCACCGGGTACCGGCATGCCTGGCCGTGCCGATGTTGTTGTTCGGCGGCTGATGTCGTTGCCTACGGTGGTGTTGCATGCCATCTCCCGGAAGACCCACCTGAAACTCCAGGTAGGAGTGGTCGCTGTCGGAGAACCGCGGACTTACCCGCCAGGAGTCGGGGCGCGCAATAGTGTGGCTGGAGAAGGTTACGTCCACTATGCTTGGTCGTGCCACGCCGTTACCCTTGAACGTGGGTACGTTACCGCTGTTAAGCGTCCGGAGCCCCAAATGGTCTACGACGCTCTTCAGGTCTTCTCCCCTCCGTGACGTACGGGCACTACCCCAGTCCTGGCTCCACGCGTTAAAGTCCCCGGCAAGGACTACCGTCGTGTGTCCGATCAGCGACATCTCCACCGCCTCAAGGTAGCTGACAAAGTCGGCCCCGCTGGTGTTGTTGGGCGAAGCGTAGCAGCTGGCGAATGTTATGCCTGCAATGGTGGCTACAACTAGCCCTGGCGACGACGATCCCCATAGTCGCTGGATGGGGAAGGAGCCAGTGGCAATCACCGCTACGCTTTCCGCTTCATCATATGCCCATCTCGGGTTGGATCTTGGTGGCCGGTAGAGCTCGCAAGCAAGCACGACCTGCACTCCAAGCTCCCTAGCCGTCTGCAGCATCAGGTCCTGTGCTGACCGGCTCCGCCCAAGGTTGATCTGTAGGACCTTCAGTGTTGCCGGCAGGTCGGATGGCCCACCGGGTGAGGACCCTTGCACCTGGCGCAACACGGATCCTCCTGGCAGTGCATCGCCCGATGACCCGGCTTCCCGCAGCGAATGCAGGCGTCCGTGCGGTCGGCCTCGCTCCTGCACTTCGCCCTCCGGTGGCCGATCTCCAGACAACGGAAGCATCTCGGCTGCCGTTCGGTCGTCTGCAGTACTCGGCTGATCGGGCACAAGGTGAAGCTCACCTTGACGCGCTTGCCCACCAGCTTCTCTGCCATCCTCTCCGGCACCCGAACGCGCGCCACCTGCGTCCCGTTGTAGTGCTCCATCAGGCGCACCTCCTCCTCGCAGATGGTCTCGCCTGCAAGGGCCGAAAGTGCCTCCGCCACCTCTGTCGCCAGCGCTAAAGGGTCGATATAATCCACGCGAAGTGCAGCCCTGTCTGTGATCAGTCGACAGCGAATCGCGGGGGTCGCTGCGTCGCAGAACGCCTTTACGGCGGAGAAGATCTCCCCCGAGTTCGCCCCCTCCGGCAGGTCCATCACAAGTCGCGAGCGGGTAGTTCGTCGTCCGACTCCCAGGACCTCGCTGAGGTGGGCCAGCTCTGCCGACGAGCGCACGGCCCGGTAGACCTCTGTCCAGGTCTGTCCCTCCCCTGGGGTCACCTCGATGGCGTCGGGACGGCTTCGCGCTTGCCGAATCGACGGTCCTGACGTAGTCTTCGGCTGCTGCTGACGCTGCTGCTGCTGCTGCTGCTGTCGCTGCTGCTGCTGCTGCTGCAATGTGCGAAGCTGCGGTGGCACGTAACGTTCGCCTCGCTGCTGCTGTTGCTGCTGCTGCTGCTGCTGCGGCAGGTGGCATTGCCGCTTGGACGAGCGGCCTTTCACCACCGTCGTCCAGAGCAGCTGTTGCTGTGGCTGCTGCTGCTGCTGCTGCTGGCGCTGCTGCTGCTGCTGCTGCTGCTGCTGCTGCTGCCGCTGGCTACACTGCTGCTGCTGCTGCTGCTGCTGCTGCTGCGGCTGCTGCTGCTGCTGGCTACACTGCTGCTGCTGCTGCTGCTGCTGCTGCTGCTGTTGCTGCTGCTGCTGCTGCTGCTGCTGCTGCTGCTGCTGCTGCTGCTGCTGCTGCTGCCGCTGCTGCTGCGACCGCCGCTTAGCCTGGCTACGCTGATTGCGGCTGCGCTTTGTACGAGCGCTGCCCTGGCCACCAGGCTGCACCGACGCATGCAGAGCAGTCAGAGAGCGCATGCCCTCCTGCAGTGCCTCCAGCGTGCATTGCAGAGCCACCTCGCGCTCTCGGCTGAGACGCAGCTGTTCTGTCAGCGTCTCCACCTGCTTCACCAGGCTTTCCAGCATCTTGTGCTGAAGCGCCAACACGGACGTATCCTCGCCCTCAGGGTTCGCCGATGTAGATGCAGGCGTAGGTGCAGGTGCCTCCGGTACCGCTGCCTCCAACGCCACCACCGTCTGCTCCAGGACGAAGGCATCGGAGAACTCAGCGTCCTCTTCGTCCTCCGACAATACAACTGCCTCCACTGATCCCTCCGACCGTGGTGACACTGGGGAAGGAGGTGGGGAAGGGTTGGCCGACCATCCCCCGGGAGTGGACCTCATTCGCGAACCGGAGCGTAGCACCCGCCCCTCCATCGAAATTTCCGTGGTTGTTTCCAAAATCCGTTCGAAAATCCGGTTAGTGGTCTGCCGTCGCGTTGAAGTCTCCCGTTTCACCGTTCCCGGTCCCTGTGCGATAAGCGCCGGAGAACTATGCAATCCGCACTTTTGGGACCGTAACGCCCCGTAACGCCTTGGGTGTCCCGGCTAAGCAGTACCGTCACCGGCCGCTGGTGGTGCTGCTGTCGTCAGGGAGAGGTGGTGCGTGTCTTGGATGTGCGGTTCCACTACTGTCCGCGGGTGGCGCCACCAGCGAAAGCTCCCACGAAATGCAAGGGATGGCGCTGGTCGGTGTCTCGGCTATAAACGCTTCGTGTGATGGATGACGCACATACACACGCCACGACACACACGACGCCACTCGATGCGCGCTTTTCACTCGCCGGTTCACTGGTTGTTTTCCGCCTTTTTTCACAAGAAATCCACCCTCCGGTGCTGGAAAACGAATTTAATCGCACTTATGCGCACTAGCGTCCACTTTTTTTTGCGATTTTTTCGCCCACTTTTGCCGTTTTGAGGCTTTGAGGTTCCCCATACAAAGTGTATGGGGGCACTTTGCGCACTTGTTTGCCTCACTAAATCGTGTTCAAATAGCGTTCTTTCGCTTTGCAAACACTTAAAGCAACGTCTTTTATCGTTTATCGCTGCAATTCACACGCATTTATCACTTTTTACACCAAATTTTTTGTCGCCAACGCGGAGCTGTACGGGAGCACGTCCGTTCGCCTCGAGATGTCAAACGCCACACACAGGGATAACTGGCTTGTGGTCGCCAAGCGTTCATAGCGACGTGACTTTTTGATCCTTCGATGTCGGCTCTTCCTATCATTGTGAAGCAAAATTCCCAAAGCGTAGGATTGTTCACCCTTTCAAGGGAACGTGAGCTGGGTTTAGACCGTCGTGAGACAGGTTAGTTTTACCCTACTGGTGTGTGCATTTGTGCTATCTTAACGGAATTCCTGTGCAGTACGAGAGGAACCACAGGTACGGACCACTGGCTCAATACTAGTTCGACCGGACTTTGGTATGACGCTACGTCCGCTGGATTATGCCTGAACGCCTCTAAGGTCGTAACCAATCCGAGCTGATAGCGCTTCAAACCCCCATAGGCAATCGTAAGCTAGCGGGCCTAACAACCCTCCGAGATACGCTGGCGCTGCCTCGCAGCCTGGCGCCTCATCCCCGCTTCTAGACTTGGCCGCATCGCGCAGGGTCGCACCGCACGTGTTAGTACCTGACCATAGGGAACACTGGTGGCAGCTGACCTCGCCGACCGTGGACTTGACTAGTTTCGATGCCTACCGACCGCCCGCAAACGACGGGACTTCAGGCTGGGAGCTGCGAGTTGTAGAGATGCGTTCGCATCGATCCTCTCAGGCGACCCATGCTTGGTGGTGTATTCGTGTGTACTGTCGCACCTTTCCGGGTGTGTTCAGTATGCACGATGAATGAGTTGGAAAACGAAAGACAGAGAGAGAATTCAAATGTTACTGAGCATATAAGCGAAGAGTGTGTGGGTTCATAAGAATGTTGATCATATGCAGTTGATACCGGTACGGGTCCGTCATTACTCCTCCACGGAGTGATGATCGGTTTGCTTGAAGGGGGCAATACGCATCGTTGACTTACCTACGGGTAACCCGCTTACGAGTGGGTCGATTGCTGTCGGGGCAAGCAATCGGGTTAGCGCCGTATCCGGATATAGAGAGTAGTATGGGGTGATAATGATTAACATGTCGAGTGATGGCTGCACCTCCTAGTGGAAAGTTCAAACGTGACGGTTGCTTCGCTACGGGGTACTAGGTACCTCTTAGAGGAGCAATGGAGTATGGAGTCCAAATTGAATGTTTGGACTTCAAAAATTTCTCTAAGTCCGGTACTTAAATCCCTCGGACATAAACTCACAAAATACATGTTATTGCATTAAAAATTTTGCTAACCTAACAAGAGATGAAGGCAAGTCGAATTGGTTGGTCGGAAACCAAAAATATCACTAAGTTCGGGACTTGGGTACAAACCGAAAGTTAATATGATGTCCCTGAACATGCATATAAGTTCGAGTATTGATATTATAAACCTAACAAGAGATGAAGGCAAGTCGAATTGGTTGGTGAGAAACCAAAAATATCACTAAGTTCGGGACTTGGGTACAAACCGAAAGTTAAAATGATGTCCCTGAACATGCACATAAGTTCGAGTATTGATATTATAAACCTAACAAGAGATGAAGGCAAGTCGAATTGGTAAGTAAGAAACCAAAAATATCTCTAAGTTCGGGACTTGGGTACAAACCGAAAGTTAAAATGATGTCCCTGAACATGCATATAAGTTCGAGTATTGATATTATAAACCTAACAAGAGATGAAGGCAAGTCGAATTGGTTGGTCCGAAACCAAAAATATCTCTAAGTTCGGGACTTGTGCGCAAACCGAAAGTTAATATGATGTCCCTGAACATGCATATAAGTTCGAGTATTGATATTATAAACCTAACAAGAGATGAAGGCAAGTCGAATTGGTTGGTCCGAAACCAAAAATATCTCTAAGTTCGGGACTTGGGAGCAAACCGAAAGTTAAAATGATGTCCCTGAACATGCATATAAGTTCGAGTATTGATATTATAAACCTAACAAGAGATGAAGGCAAGTCGAATTGGTTGGTCGGAAACCAAAAATATCACTAAGTTCGGGACTTGTGCGCAAACCGAAAGTTAAAATGATGTCCCTGAACATGCATATAAGTTCGAGTATTGATATTATAAACCTAACAAGAGATGAAGGCAAGTCGAATTGGTTGGTGAGAAACCAAAAATATCTCTAAGTTCGGGACTTGGGTGCAAACCGAAAGTTAAAATGATGTCCCTGAACATGCATATAAGTTCGAGTATTGATATTATAAACCTAACAAGAGATGAAGGCAAGTCGAATTGGTTGGTCCGAAACCAAAAATATCTCTAAGTTCGGGACTTGGGTGCAAACCGAAAGTTAAAATGATGTCCCTGAACATGCATATAAGTTCGAGTATTGATATTATAAACCTAACAAGAGATGAAGGCAGTCGAATTGGTTGATAAGAAACCAAAAATATCTCTAAGTTCGGGACTTGGGTGCAAACCGAAAGTTAAAATGATGTCCCTGAACATGCATATAAGTTCGAGTATTGATATTATAAACCTAACAAGAGATGAAGGCAGTCGAATTGGTTGATAAGAAACCAAAAATATCACTAAGTTCGGGACTTGGGTGCAAACCGAAAGTTAAAATGATGTCCCTGAACATGCATATAAGTTCGAGTATTGATATTATAAACCTAACAAGAGATGAAGGCAAGTCGAATTGGTTGGTAAGAAACCAAAAATATCACTGAGTTCGGGACTTGTGCGCAAACCAAAAGTTAATATGATGTCCCTGAACATGCATATAAGTTCGAGCATTGATATTATAAACCTAACAAGAGATGAAGGCAAGTCGAATTGGTTGGTCCGAAACCAAAAATGTCTCTAAGTTCGGGACTTGGGTACAAACCGAAAGTTAAAATGATGTCCCTGAACATGCATATAAGTTCGAGTATTGATATTATAAACCTAACAAGAGATGAAGGCAAGTCGATTTGGTTGGTGAGAAACCAAAAATATCACTAAGTTCGGGACTTGGGTGCAAACCGAAAGTTAAAATGATGTCCCTGAACATGCATATAAGTTCGAGTATTGATATTATAAACCTAACAAGAGATGAAGGCAAGTCGAATTGGTTGGTAAGAAACCAAAAATATCACTGAGTTCGGGACTTGTGCGCAAACCAAAAGTTAATATGATGTCCCTGAACATGCATATAAGTTCGAGTATTGATATTATAAACCTAACAAGAGATGAAGGCAAGTCGAATTGGTTGGTCCAAAACCAAAAATATCTCTAAGTTCGGGACTTGGGTGCAAACCGAAAGTTAAAATGATGTCCCTGAACATGCATATAAGTTCGAGTATTGATATTATAAACCTAACAAGAGATGAAGGCAAGTCGAATTGGTTGGTGAGAAACCAAAAATATCTCTAAGTTCGGGACTTGGGTGCAAACCGAAAGTTAAAATGATGTCCCTGAACATGCATATAAGTTCGAGTATTGATATTATAAACCTAACAAGAGATGAAGGCAAGTCGAATTGGTTGATAAGAAACCAAAAATATCTCTAAGTTCGGGACTTGGGTGCAAACCGAAAGTTAAAATGATGTCCCTGAACATGCATATAAGTTCGAGTATTGATATTATAAACCTAACAAGAGATGAAGGCAAGTCGAATTGGTTGGTCCGAAACCAAAAATATCTCTAAGTACGGGACTTGGGCACAAACCAAAACTATATACCAAGTGCCTGAAATGTCTATAAACCACACGAAGAACTCTTCACACACAGGTGCGCCTCATAACCTGGTTCAATGTATAAGACATTGGTTTCGGGGGATTTATTGAGAAGAAAATTTTTTTCTCTAACTTTGAGTAAAACTGTCTCAGAATACATATTTAACCACGAAAAGTGAACACCGACAGTAAATAGCAAAAGTCAACCGACCATCAAAGTTGTATGGCGGTGTAGGAGAAGAAAATCCAAGGTCGTTTAATTTAGGGACGTAAGACACGAAATCAAAATTTTGGCATAAAATCTAAAATAATCATCAGACAGTGGTCATCCAAGGCATATAAGAGTCGTCTAACGATGCTGAATGCAATAAGCAATAGCGACTTTTTAAAGATTTTTTTGGATTTTTGTCAAAATGTACCCTTCACAACTTGGTACAAGTCATAGGACATGGGTACCGGTATGACCGACGGAAGATTTTTGGACAAAAAATTTTTTTGCTCTAACTTTGAGTAAAACGGTCTCAGGATGCATTCTTAATCATGAAAAGTGATCTCCGACGGTAAATAGCAAAAGTCACCCGACCATCAAAGTTGCATGGCGGTGCAGGCGACGAAAATCCAAGGTCGTCTAATGTAGGGACGTAAGACACGAAATCAAAATTTTGGCATAAAATCTAAAATAATCATCAGACAGTGGTCATCCAAGGCATATTAGAGTCGTCTAACGATGCTGAATGCAATAAGCAATAGCGACTTTTTAATGATTTTTTTGGATTTTTGTCAAAATGTACCCTTCACAACTTGGTACAAGTCATAGGACATGGGTACCGGTATGACCGACGGAAGATTTTTGGACAAAAAATTTTTTTGCTCTAACTTTGAGTAAAACGGTCTCAGGATGCATTATTAATCATGAAAAGTGATCTCCGACAGTAAATAGCGAAAGTTACCCGACCATCAAAGTTGCATGGCGGTGCAGGAGACGAAAATCCAAGGTCGTCTAATGTAGGGACGTAAGACACGAAATCAAAATTTTGGCATAAAATCTAAAATAATCATCAGACAGTGGTCATCCAAGGCATATTAGAGTCGTCTAACGATGCGAAATGCAATAAGCAATAGCGACTTTTTAATGATTTTTTTGGATTTTTGTCAAAATGTACCCTTCACAACTTGGTACAAGTCATAGGACATGGGTACCGGTATGACCGACGGAAGATTTTTGGACAAAAAATTTTTTTGCTCTAACTTTGAGCGTAAAACGGTGTCAGGATGCATTTTTAAGCATGAAAAGTGATCTCCGACAGTAAATAGCGAAAGTTACCCGACCATCAAAGTTGCATGGCGGTGCAGGAGACGAAAATCCAAGGTCGTCTAATGTAGGGACGTAAGACACGAAATCAAAATTTTGGCATAAAAGCTAAAATAATCATCAGACAGTGGTCATCCAAGGCATATAAGAGTTGTCTAACGATGCTGAATGCAATAAGCAATAGCGACTTTTTAAAGATTTTTTTGGATTTTTGTCAAAATGTACCCTTCACAACTTGGTACAAGTCATAGGACATGGGTACCGGTATGACCGACGGAAGATTTTTGGACAAAAAATTTTTTTGCTCTAACTTTGAGTAAAACGGTCTCAGGATGCATTCTTAATCATGAAAAGTGATCTCCGACGGTAAATAGCAAAAGTCACCCGACCATCAAAGTTGCATGGCGGTGCAGGCGACGAAAATCCAAGGTCGTCTAATGTAGGGACGTAAGACACGAAATCAAAATTTTGGCATAAAATCTAAAATAATCATCAGACAGTGGTCATCCAAGGCATATTAGAGTCGTCTAACGATGCTGAATGCAATAAGCAATAGCGACTTTTTAATGATTTTTTTGGATTTTTGTCAAAATGTACCCTTCACAACTTGGTACAAGTCATAGGACATGGGTACCGGTATGACCGACGGAAGATTTTTGGACAAAAAATTTTTTTGCTCTAACTTTGAGTAAAACGGTCTCAGGATGCATTATTAATCATGAAAAGTGATCTCCGACAGTAAATAGCGAAAGTTACCCGACCATCAAAGTTGCATGGCGGTGCAGGAGACGAAAATCCAAGGTCGTCTAATGTAGGGACGTAAGACACGAAATCAAAATTTTGGCATAAAATCTAAAATAATCATCAGACAGTGGTCATCCAAGGCATATTAGAGTCGTCTAACGATGCGAAATGCAATAAGCAATAGCGACTTTTTAATGATTTTTTTGGATTTTTGTCAAAATGTACCCTTCACAACTTGGTACAAGTCATAGGACATGGGTACCGGTATGACCGACGGAAGATTTTTGGACAAAAAATTTTTTTGCTCTAACTTTGAGTAAAACGGTCTCAGGATGCATTATTAATCATGAAAAGTGATCTCCGACAGTAAATAGTGAAAGTTACCCGACCATCAAAGTTGCATGGCGGTGCAGGAGACGAAAATCCAAGGTCGTCTAATGTAGGGACGTAAGACACGAAATCAAAATTTTGGCATAAAAGCTAAAATAAACACCAGACAGTGGTCATCCAAGGCATATTAGAGTCGTCTAATGATGCTGAATGCAATAAGCAATAGCGACTTTTTAATGATTTTTTTGGATTTTTGTCAAAATTTACCCTTCACAACTTGGTACAAGTTATGAGACATGGGTACCGGTATGACCGACGGAAGATTTTTGGACAAAAAATTTTTTTACTATAACTTTGAGTAAAACGGTGTCAGGATGCATTATTAATCACGAAAAGTGATCTCCGACAGTAAATAGCGAAAGTTACCCGACCATCAAAGTTGCATGGCGGTGCAGGAGACGAAAATCCAAGGTCGTCTAATGTAGGGACGTAAGACACGAAATCAAAATTTTGGCATAAAAGCTAAAATAATCACCAGACAGTGGTCATCCAAGGCATATTAGAGTCGTCTAATGATGCTGAATGCAATAAGCAATAGCGACTTTTTAATGATTTTTTTGGATTTTTGTCAAAATTTACCCTTCACAACTTGGTACAAGTTATGAGACATGGGTACCGGTATGAACGACGGAAGATTTTTGGACAAAAAATTTTTTTACTCTAACTTTGAGTAAAACGGTGTCAGGATGCATTATTAATCACGAAAAGTGATCTCCGACAGTAAATAGCGAAAGTTACCCGACCATCAAAGTTGCATGGCGGTGCAGGAGACGAAAATCCAAGGTCGTCTAATGTAGGGACGTAAGACACGAAATCAAAATTTTGGCATAAAAGCTAAAATAATCACCAGACAGTGGTCATCCAAGGCATATTAGAGTCGTCTAATGATGCTGAATGCAATAAGCAATAGCGACTTTTTAATGATTTTTTTGGATTTTTGTCAAAATTTACCCTTTACAACTTGGTACAAGTTATGAGACATGGGTACCGGTATGACCGACGGAAGATTTTTGGACAAAAAATTTTTTTACTCTAACTTTGAGTAAAACGGTGTCAGGATGCATTATTAATCACGAAAAGTGATCTCCGACAGTAAATAGCGAAAGTTACCCGACCATCAAAGTTGCATGGCGGTGCAGGAGACGAAAATCCAAGGTCGTCTAATGTAGGGACGTAAGACACGAAATCAAAATTTTGGCATAAAAGCTAAAATAATCACCAGACAGTGGTCATCCAAGGCATATTAGAGTCGTCTAATGATGCTGAATGCAATAAGCAATAGCGACTTTTTAATGATTTTTTTGGATTTTTGTCAAAATGTACCCTTCACAACTTGGTACAAGTTATGAGACATGGGTAACGGTATGACCGACGGAAGATTTTTGGACAAAAAATTTTTTTACTCTAACTTTGAGTAAAACGGTGTCAGGATGCATTATTAATCACGAAAAGTGATCTCCGACAGTAAATAGCGAAAGTTACCCGACCATCAAAGTTGCATGGCAGTGCCGGAGACGAAAATCCAAGGTCGTCTAATGTAGGGACGTAAGACACGAAATCAAAATTTTGGCATAAAAGCTAAAATAATCACCAGACAGTGGTCATCCAAGGCATATTAGAGTCGTCTAATGATGCTGAATGCAATAAGCAATAGCGACTTTTTAATGATTTTTTTGGATTTTTGTCAAAATTTACCCTTCACAACTTGGTACAAGTTATGAGACATGGGTACCGGTATGAACGACGGAAGATTTTTGGACAAAAAATTTTTTTACTCTAACTTTGAGTAAAACGGTGTCAGGATGCATTATTAATCACGAAAAGTGATCTCCGACAGTAAATAGCGAAAGTTACCCGACCATCAAAGTTGCATGGCGGTGCAGGAGACGAAAATCCAAGGTCGTCTAATGTAGGGACGTAAGACACGAAATCAAAATTTTGGCATAAAAGCTAAATAATCACCAGACAGTGGTCATCCAAGGCATATTAGAGTCGTCTAATGATGCTGAATGCAATAAGCAATAGCGACTTTTTAATGATTTTTTTGGATTTTTGTCAAAATTTACCCTTTACAACTTGGTACAAGTTATGAGACATGGGTACCGGTATGACCGACGGAAGATTTTTGGACAAAAAATTTTTTTACTCTAACTTTGAGTAAAACGGTGTCAGGATGCATTATTAATCACGAAAAGTGATCTCCGACAGTAAATAGCGAAAGTTACCCGACCATCAAAGTTGCATGGCGGTGCAGGAGACGAAAATCCAAGGTCGTCTAATGTAGGGACGTAAGACACGAAATCAAAATTTTGGCATAAAAGCTAAAATAATCACCAGACAGTGGTCATCCAAGGCATATTAGAGTCGTCTAATGATGCTGAATGCAATAAGCAATAGCGACTTTTTAATGATTTTTTTGGATTTTTGTCAAAATGTACCCTTCACAACTTGGTACAAGTTATGAGACATGGGTAACGGTATGACCGACGGAAGATTTTTGGACAAAAAATTTTTTTACTCTAACTTTGAGTAAAACGGTGTCAGGATGCATTATTAATCACGAAAAGTGATCTCCGACAGTAAATAGCGAAAGTTACCCGACCATCAAAGTTGCATGGCAAGTGCCGGAGACGAAAATCCAAGGTCGTCTAATGTAGGGACGTAAGACACGAAATCAAAATTTTGGCATAAAAGCTAAAATAATCACCAGACAGTGGTCATCCAAGGCATATTAGAGTCGTCTAATGATGCTGAATGCAATAAGCAATAGCGACTTTTTAATGATTTTTTTGGATTTTTGTCAAAATTTACCCTTTACAACTTGGTACAAGTTATGAGACATGGGTACCGGTATGACCGACGGAAGATTTTTGGACAAAAAATTTTTTTACTCTAACTTTGAGTAAAACGGTGTCAGGATGCATTATTAATCACGAAAAGTGATCTCCGACAGTAAATAGCGAAAGTTACCCGACCATCAAAGTTGCATGGCGGTGCCGGAGACGAAAATCCAAGGTCGTCTAATGTAGGGACGTAAGACACGAAATCAAAATTTTGGCATAAAAGCTAAAATAATCACCAGACAGTGGTCATCCAAGGCATATTAGAGTCGTCTAATGATGCTGAATGCAATAAGCAATAGCGACTTTTTAATGATTTTTTTGGATTTTTGTCAAAATGTACCCTTCACAACTTGGTACAAGTTATGAGACATGGGTACCGGTATGACCGACGGAAGATTTTTGGACAAAAAATTTTTTTACTCTAACTTTGAGTAAAACGGTGTCAGGATGCATTATTAATCACGAAAAGTGATCTCCGACAGTAAATAGCGAAAGTTACCCGACCATCAAAGTTGCATGGCGGTGCAGGAGACGAAAATCCAAGGTCGTCTAATGTAGGGACGTAAGACACGAAATC
>NW_026060456.1:5000-17500 GCF_943734695.1 Anopheles maculipalpis | reverse complement strand
GACCGTGGACTTGACTAGTTTCGATGCCTACCGACCGCCCGCAAACGACGGGACTTCAGGCTGGGAGCTGCGAGTTGTAGAGATGCGTTCGCATCGATCCTCTCAGGCGACCCATGCTTGGTGGTGTATTCGTGTGTACTGTCGCACCTTTCCGGGTGTGTTCAGTATGCACGATGAATGAGTTGGAAAACGAAAGACAGAGAGAGAATTGAAATGTTACTGAGCATATAAGCGAAGAGTGTGTGGGTTCATAAGAATGTTGATCATATGCAGTTGATACCGGTACGGGTCCGTCATTACTCCTCCACGGAGTGATGATCGGTTTGCTTGAAGGGGGCAATACGCATCGTTGACTTACCTACGGGTAACCCGCTTACGAGTGGGTCGATTGCTGTCGGGGCAAGCAATCGGGTTAGCGCCGTATCCGGATATAGAGAGTAGTATGGGGTGATAATGATTAACATGTCGAGTGATGGCTGCACCTCCTAGTGGAAAGTTCAAACGTGAAGGTTGCTTCGGTACGGGGTACTAGGTACCTCTTAGAGGAGCAATGGAGTATGGAGTCCAAATTGAATGTTTGGACTTCAAAAATTTCTCTAAGTCCGCTACATAAATCCCTCACCCATAAGCTCACAAAATACATGCAATTGCATTAAAAATTTTGATAACCTAACAAGAGATGAAGGCAAGTCGAATTGGTTGGTCCAAAACCAAATATATCACTAAGTTCGGGACTTGGGTGCAAACCGAAAGTTAAAATGATGTCCCTGAACATGCATATAAGTTCGAGTATTGATATTATAAACCTAACAAGAGATGAAGGCAAGTCGAATTGGTTGGTCCAAAACCAAAAATATCACTAAGTTCGGGACTTGGGTACAAACCGAAAGTTAAAATGATGTCCCTGAACATGCATATAAGTTCGAGTATTGATATTATAAACCTAACAAGAGATGAAGGCAAGTCGATTTGGTTGGTGAGAAACCAAAAATATCACTAAGTTCGGGACTTGGGTGCAAACCGAAAGTTAAAATGATGTCCCTGAACATGCATATAAGTTCGAGTATTGATATTATAAACCTAACAAGAGATGAAGGCAAGTCGAATTGGTTGGTCCAAAACCAAAAATATCACTAAGTTCGGGACTTGGGTACAAACCGAAAGTTAATATGATGTCCCTGAACATGCATATAAGTTCGAGTATTGATATTATAAACCTAACAAGAGATGAAGGCAAGTCGATTTGGTTGGTGAGAAACCAAAAATATCACTAAGTTCGGGACTTGGGTACAAACCGAAAGTTAATATGATGTCCCTGAACATGCATATAAGTTCGAGTATTGATATTATAAACCTAACAAGAGATGAAGGCAAGTCGAATTGGTTGGTAAGAAACCAAAAATATCTCTAAGTTCGGGACTTGTGCGCAAACCGAAAGTGAATATGATGTCCCTGAACATGCATATAAGTTCGAGTATTGATATTATAAACCTAACAAGAGATGAAGGCAAGTCGAATTGGTTGGTGAGAAACCAAAAATATCACTAAGTTCGGGACTTGGGTACAAACCGAAAGTTAAAATGATGTCCCTGAACATGCACATAAGTTCGAGTATTGATATTATAAACCTAACAAGAGATGAAGGCAAGTCGAATTGGTAAGTAAGAAACCAAAAATATCTCTAAGTTCGGGACTTGTGCGCAAACCAAAAGTTAATATGATGTCCCTGAACATGCACATAAGTTCGAGTATTGATATTATAAACCTAACAAGAGATGAAGGCAAGTCGAATTGGTTGGTCTGAAACCAAAAATATCACTAAGTTCGGGACTTGGGTACAAACCGAAAGTTAGAATGATGTCCCTGAACATGCATATAAGTTCGAGTATTGATATTATAAACCTAACAAGAGATGAAGGCAAGTCGAATTGGTTGGTCCGAAACCAAAAATATCTCTAAGTTCGGGACTTGGGTGCAAACCGAAAGTTAAAATGATGTCCCTGAACATGCATATAAGTTCGAGTATTGATATTATAAACCTAACAAGAGATGAAGGCAAGTCGAATTGGTTGGTCGGAAACCAAAAATATCACTAAGTTCGGGACTTGGGTACAAACCGAAAGTTAATATGATGTCCCTGAACATGCATATAAGTTCGAGTATTGATATTATAAACCTAACAAGAGATGAAGGCAAGTCGAATTGGTTGGTGAGAAACCAAATATATCACTAAGTTCGGGACTTGGGTACAAACCGAAAGTTAAAATGATGTCCCTGAACATGCACATAAGTTCGAGTATTGATATTATAAACCTAACAAGAGATGAAGGCAAGTCGAATTGGTAAGTAAGAAACCAAAAATATCTCTAAGTTCGGGACTTGTGCGCAAACCAAAAGTTAATATGATGTCCCTGAACATGCATATAAGTTCGAGTATTGATATTATAAACCTAACAAGAGATGAAGGCAAGTCGAATTGGTTGGTCCAAAACCAAAAATATCTCTAAGTTCGGGACTTGTGCGCAAACCAAAAGTTAATATGATGTCCCTGAACATGCATATAAGTTCGAGTATTGATATTATAAACCTAACAAGAGATGAAGGCAAGTCGAATTGGTTGGTCGGAAACCAAAAATATCACTAAGTTCGGGACTTGGGTACAAACCGAAAGTTAAAATGATGTCCCTGAACATGCATATAAGTTCGAGTATTGATATTATAAACCTAACAAGAGATGAAGGCAAGTCGATTTGGTTGGTGAGAAACCAAAAATATCACTAAGTTCGGGACTTGGGTACAAACCGAAAGTTAAAATGATGTCCCTGAACATGCATATAAGTTCGAGTATTGATATTATAAACCTAACAAGAGATGAAGGCAAGTCGATTTGGTTGGTGAGAAACCAAAAATATCACTAAGTTCGGGACTTGGGTACAAACCGAAAGTTAAAATGATGTCCCTGAACATGCATATAAGTTCGAGTATTGATATTATAAACCTAACAAGAGATGAAGGCAAGTCGAATTGGTTGGTCCGAAACCAAAAATATCTCTAAGTTCGGGACTTGTGCGCAAACCGAAAGTTAATATGATGTCCCTGAACATGCATATAAGTTCGAGTATTGATATTATAAACCTAACAAGAGATGAAGGCAAGTCGAATTGGTTGGTCCGAAACCAAAAATATCTCTAAGTTCGGGACTTGGGAGCAAACCGAAAGTTAAAATGATGTCCCTGAACATGCATATAAGTTCGAGTATTGATATTATAAACCTAACAAGAGATGAAGGCAAGTCGAATTGGTTGGTCCAAAACCAAAAATATCACTAAGTTCGGGACTTGTGCGCAAACCGAAAGTTAAAATGATGTCCCTGAACATGCATATAAGTTCGAGTATTGATATTATAAACCTAACAAGAGATGAAGGCAAGTCGAATTGGTTGGTCCGAAACCAAAAATGTCTCTAAGTTCGGGACTTGGGTACAAACCGAAAGTGAATATGATGTCCCTGAACATGCATATAAGTTCGAGTATTGATATTATAAACCTAACAAGAGATGAAGGCAAGTCGAATTGGTTGGTCCGAAACCAAAAATATCTCTAAGTTCGGGACTTGGGTGCAAACCGAAAGTTAAAATGATGTCCCTGAACATGCATATAAGTTCGAGTATTGATATTATAAACCTAACAAGAGATGAAGGCAAGTCGAATTGGTTGGTAAGAAACCAAAAATATCTCTAAGTTCGGGACTTGTGCGCAAACCGAAAGTGAATATGATGTCCCTGAACATGCATATAAGTTCGAGTATTGATATTATAAACCTAACAAGAGATGAAGGCAAGTCGAATTGGTTGGTCCAAAACCAAAAATATCTCTAAGTTCGGGACTTGGGTACAAACCGAAAGTTAAAATGATGTCCCTGAACATGCATATAAGTTCGAGTATTGATATTATAAACCTAACAAGAGATGAAGGCAAGTCGAATTGGTTGGTCCGAAACCAAAAATATCACTAAGTTCGGGACTTGGGTGCAAACCGAAAGTTAAAATGATGTCCCTGAACATGCATATAAGTTCGAGTATTGATATTATAAACCTAACAAGAGATGAAGGCAAGTCGAATTGGTTGGTAAGAAACCAAAAATATCACTGAGTTCGGGACTTGTGCGCAAACCAAAAGTTAATATGATGTCCCTGAACATGCATATAAGTTCGAGCATTGATATTATAAACCTAACAAGAGATGAAGGCAAGTCGATTTGGTTGGTGAGAAACCAAAAATATCACTAAGTTCGGGACTTGGGTACAAACCGAAAGTTAAAATGATGTCCCTGAACATGCATATAAGTTCGAGTATTGATATTATAAACCTAACAAGAGATGAAGGCAAGTCGAATTGGTTGGTAAGAAACCAAAAATATCACTAAGTTCGGGACTTGGGTACAAACCGAAAGTTAAAATGATGTCCCTGAACATGCATATAAGTTCGAGTATTGATATTATAAACCTAACAAGAGATGAAGGCAAGTCGAATTGGTTGGTCCGAAACCAAAAATATCTCTAAGTACGGGACTTGGGTACAAACCGAAAGTTAAAATGATGTCCCTGAACATGCATATAAGTTCGAGTATTGATATTATAAACCTAACAAGAGATGAAGGCAAGTCGATTTGGTTGGTGAGAAACCAAAAATATCACTAAGTTCGGGACTTGGGTACAAACCGAAAGTTAAAATGATGTCCCTGAACATGCATATAAGTTCGAGTATTGATATTATAAACCTAACAAGAGATGAAGGCAAGTCGAATTGGTTGGTCCGAAACCAAAAATATCTCTAAGTTCGGGACTTGTGCGCAAACCGAAAGTTAATATGATGTCCCTGAACATGCATATAAGTTCGAGTATTGATATTATAAACCTAACAAGAGATGAAGGCAAGTCGAATTGGTTGGTCCGAAACCAAAAATATCTCTAAGTTCGGGACTTGGGATCAAACCGAAAGTTAAAATGATGTCCCTGAACATGCATATAAGTTCGAGTATTGATATTATAAACCTAACAAGAGATGAAGGCAAGTCGAATTGGTTGGTCCAAAACCAAAAATATCACTAAGTTCGGGACTTGTGCGCAAACCGAAAGTTAAAATGATGTCCCTGAACATGCATATAAGTTCGAGTATTGATATTATAAACCTAACAAGAGATGAAGGCAAGTCGAATTGGTTGGTCCGAAACCAAAAATGTCTCTAAGTTCGGGACTTGGGTACAAACCGAAAGTGAATATGATGTCCCTGAACATGCATATAAGTTCGAGTATTGATATTATAAACCTAACAAGAGATGAAGGCAAGTCGAATTGGTTGGTCCGAAACCAAAAATATCTCTAAGTTCGGGACTTGGGTGCAAACCGAAAGTTAAAATGATGTCCCTGAACATGCATATAAGTTCGAGTATTGATATTATAAACCTAACAAGAGATGAAGGCAAGTCGAATTGGTTGGTCGGAAACCAAAAATATCACTAAGTTCGGGACTTGGGTACAAACCGAAAGTTAATATGATGTCCCTGAACATGCATATAAGTTCGAGTATTGATATTATAAACCTAACAAGAGATGAAGGCAAGTCGAATTGGTTGGTGAGAAACCAAAAATATCACTAAGTTCGGGACTTGGGTACAAACCGAAAGTTAAAATGATGTCCCTGAACATGCACATAAGTTCGAGTATTGATATTATAAACCTAACAAGAGATGAAGGCAAGTCGAATTGGTAAGTAAGAAACCAAAAATATCTCTAAGTTCGGGACTTGTGCGCAAACCAAAAGTTAATATGATGTCCCTGAACATGCACATAAGTTCGAGTATTGATATTATAAACCTAACAAGAGATGAAGGCAAGTCGAATTGGTTGGTCGGAAACCAAAAATATCACTAAGTTCGGGACTTGGGTACAAACCGAAAGTTAGAATGATGTCCCTGAACATGCATATAAGTTCGAGTATTGATATTATAAACCTAACAAGAGATGAAGGCAAGTCGAATTGGTTGGTCCGAAACCAAAAATATCTCTAAGTTCGGGACTTGGGTGCAAACCGAAAGTTAAAATGATGTCCCTGAACATGCATATAAGTTCGAGTATTGATATTATAAACCTAACAAGAGATGAAGGCAAGTCGAATTGGTTGGTCGGAAACCAAAAATATCACTAAGTTCGGGACTTGGGTACAAACCGAAAGTTAATATGATGTCCCTGAACATGCATATAAGTTCGAGTATTGATATTATAAACCTAACAAGAGATGAAGGCAAGTCGAATTGGTTGGTGAGAAACCAAATATATCACTAAGTTCGGGACTTGGGTACAAACCGAAAGTTAAAATGATGTCCCTGAACATGCACATAAGTTCGAGTATTGATATTATAAACCTAACAAGAGATGAAGGCAAGTCGAATTGGTAAGTAAGAAACCAAAAATATCTCTAAGTTCGGGACTTGTGCGCAAACCAAAAGTTAATATGATGTCCCTGAACATGCATATAAGTTCGAGTATTGATATTATAAACCTAACAAGAGATGAAGGCAAGTCGAATTGGTTGGTCCAAAACCAAAAATATCTCTAAGTTCGGGACTTGTGCGCAAACCAAAAGTTAATATGATGTCCCTGAACATGCATATAAGTTCGAGTATTGATATTATAAACCTAACAAGAGATGAAGGCAAGTCGAATTGGTTGGTCGGAAACCAAAAATATCACTAAGTTCGGGACTTGGGTACAAACCGAAAGTTAAAATGATGTCCCTGAACATGCATATAAGTTCGAGTATTGATATTATAAACCTAACAAGAGATGAAGGCAAGTCGATTTGGTTGGTGAGAAACCAAAAATATCACTAAGTTCGGGACTTGGGTACAAACCGAAAGTTAAAATGATGTCCCTGAACATGCACATAAGTTCGAGTATTGATATTATAAACCTAACAAGAGATGAAGGCAAGTCGATTTGGTTGGTGAGAAACCAAAAATATCACTAAGTTCGGGACTTGGGTACAAACCGAAAGTTAAAATGATGTCCCTGAACATGCATATAAGTTCGAGTATTGATATTATAAACCTAACAAGAGATGAAGGCAAGTCGAATTGGTTGGTCCGAAACCAAAAATATCTCTAAGTTCGGGACTTGTGCGCAAACCGAAAGTTAATATGATGTCCCTGAACATGCATATAAGTTCGAGTATTGATATTATAAACCTAACAAGAGATGAAGGCAAGTCGAATTGGTTGGTCCGAAACCAAAAATATCTCTAAGTTCGGGACTTGGGAGCAAACCGAAAGTTAAAATGATGTCCCTGAACATGCATATAAGTTCGAGTATTGATATTATAAACCTAACAAGAGATGAAGGCAAGTCGAATTGGTTGGTCCAAAACCAAAAATATCACTAAGTTCGGGACTTGTGCGCAAACCGAAAGTTAAAATGATGTCCCTGAACATGCATATAAGTTCGAGTATTGATATTATAAACCTAACAAGAGATGAAGGCAAGTCGAATTGGTTGGTCCGAAACCAAAAATGTCTCTAAGTTCGGGACTTGGGTACAAACCGAAAGTGAATATGATGTCCCTGAACATGCATATAAGTTCGAGTATTGATATTATAAACCTAACAAGAGATGAAGGCAAGTCGAATTGGTTGGTCCGAAACCAAAAATATCTCTAAGTTCGGGACTTGGGTGCAAACCGAAAGTTAAAATGATGTCCCTGAACATGCATATAAGTTCGAGTATTGATATTATAAACCTAACAAGAGATGAAGGCAAGTCGAATTGGTTGGTCGGAAAACAAAAATATCACTAAGTTCGGGACTTGGGTACAAACCGAAAGTTAATATGATGTCCCTGAACATGCATATAAGTTCGAGTATTGATATTATAAACCTAACAAGAGATGAAGGCAAGTCGAATTGGTTGGTGAGAAACCAAAAATATCACTAAGTTCGGGACTTGGGTACAAACCGAAAGTTAAAATGATGTCCCTGAACATGCACATAAGTTCGAGTATTGATATTATAAACCTAACAAGAGATGAAGGCAAGTCGAATTGGTAAGTAAGAAACCAAAAATATCTCTAAGTTCGGGACTTGTGCGCAAACCAAAAGTTAATATGATGTCCCTGAACATGCACATAAGTTCGAGTATTGATATTATAAACCTAACAAGAGATGAAGGCAAGTCGAATTGGTTGGTCGGAAACCAAAAATATCACTAAGTTCGGGACTTGGGTACAAACCGAAAGTTAGAATGATGTCCCTGAACATGCATATAAGTTCGAGTATTGATATTATAAACCTAACAAGAGATGAAGGCAAGTCGAATTGGTTGGTCCGAAACCAAAAATATCTCTAAGTTCGGGACTTGGGTGCAAACCGAAAGTTAAAATGATGTCCCTGAACATGCATATAAGTTCGAGTATTGATATTATAAACCTAACAAGAGATGAAGGCAAGTCGAATTGGTTGGTCGGAAACCAAAAATATCTCTGAGTTCGGGACTTGGGTGCAAACCGAAAGTTAAAATGATGTCCCTGAACATGCATATAAGTTCGAGTATTGATATTATAAACCTAACAAGAGATGAAGGCAAGTCGAATTGGTTGGTCCAAAACCAAAAATATCTCTAAGTTCGGGACTTGGGTGCAAACCGAAAGTTAAAATGATGTCCCTGAACATGCATATAAGTTCGAGTATTGATATTATAAACCTAACAAGAGATGAAGGCAAGTCGAATTGGTTGGTCCAAAACCAAAAATATCTCTAAGTTCGGGACTTGGGTACAAACCGAAAGTTAAAATGATGTCCCTGAACATGCATATAAGGTCGAGTATTGATATTATAAACCTAACAAGAGATGAAGGCAAGTCGAATTGGTTGTCCGAAACCAAAAATATATACCAAGTGCCTGAAATGTCTATAAACCACACGAAGAACTCTTCACACACAGGTGCGCCTCATAACCTGGTACAATGTATAAGACATTGGTTTCGGGGGATTTATTGAGAAGAAAATTTTTTTCTCTAACTTTGAGTAAAACTGTCTCAGAATACATATTTAACCACGAAAAGTGAACACCGACAGTAAATAGCAAAAGTCACCCGACCATCAAAGTTGTATGGCGGTGTGGGAGAAGAAAATCCAAGGTCGTCTAATGTAGGGACGTAAGACACGAAATCAAAATTTTGGCATAAAATCTAAAATAATCATCAGACAGTGGTCATCCAAGGCATATTAGAGTCGTCTAACGATGCGAAATGCAATAAGCAATGGAGACTTTTTAATGATTTTTTTGGATTTTTGTCAAAATGTACCCTTCACAACTTGGTACAAGTCATAGGACATGGGTACCGGTATGACCGACGGAAGATTTTTGGACAAAAAATTTTTTTGCTCTAACTTTGAGTAAAACGGTGTCAGGATGCATTATTAATCATGAAAAGTGATCTCCGACAGTAAATAGCGAAAGTTACCCGACCATCAAAGTTGCATGGCGGTGCAGGAGACGAAAATCCAAGGTCGTCTAATGTAGGGACGTAAGACACGAAATCAAAATTTTGGCATAAAAGCTAAAATAATCATCAGACAGTGGTCATCCAAGGCATATAAGAGTCGTCTAACGATGCTGAATGCAATAAGCAATAGCGACTTTTTAAAGATTTTTTTGGATTTTTGTCAAAATTTACCCTTCACAACTTGGTACAAGTCATAGGACATGGGTACCGGTATGACCGACGGAAGATTTTTGGACAAAAAATTTTTTTGCTCTAACTTTGAGTAAAACGGTCTCAGGATGCATTATTAATCATGAAAAGTGATCTCCGACAGTAAATAGCGAAAGTTACCCGACCATCAAAGTTGCATGGCGGTGCAGGAGACGAAAATCCAAGGTCGTCTAATGTAGGGACGTAAGACACGAAATCAAAATTTTGGCATAAAAGCTAAAATAATCATCAGACAGTGGTCATCCAAGGCATATAAGAGTCGTCTAACGATGCTGAATGCAATAAGCAATAGCGACTTTTTAATGATTTTTTTGGATTTTTGTCAAAATGTACCCTTCACAACTTGGTACAAGTCATAGGACATGGGTACCGGTATGACCGACGGAAGATTTTTGGACAAAAAATTTTTTTGCTCTAACTTTGAGTAAAACGGTCTCAGGATGCATTATTAATCATGAAAAGTGATCTCCGACAGTAAATAGCGAAAGTTACCCGACCATCAAAGTTGCATGGCGGTGCAGGAGACGAAAATCCAAGGTCGTCTAATGTAGGGACGTAAGACACGAAATCAAAATTTTGGCATAAAAGCTAAAATAATCATCAGACAGTGGTCATCCAAGGCATATTAGAGTCGTCTAACGATGCTGAATGCAATAAGCAATAGCGACTTTTTAATGATTTTTTTGGATTTTTGTCAAAATTTACCCTTCACAACTTGGTACAAGTCATAGGACATGGGTACCGGTATGACCGACGGAAGATTTTTGGACAAAAAATTTTTTTGCTCTAACTTTGAGTAAAACGGTGTCAGGATGCATTTTTAAGCATGAAAAGTGATCTCCGACAGTAAATAGCGAAAGTTACCCGACCATCAAAGTTGCATGGCGGTGCAGGAGACGAAAATCCAAGGTCGTCTAATGTAGGGACGTAAGACACGAAATCAAAATTTTGGCATAAAAGCTAAAATAATCATCAGACAGTGGTCATCCAAGGCATATTAGAGTCGTCTAACGATGCTGAATGCAATAAGCAATAGCGACTTTTTAATGATTTTTTTGGATTTTTGTCAAAATTTACCCTTCACAACTTGGTACAAGTCATAGGACATGGGTACCGGTATGACCGACGGAAGATTTTTGGACAAAAAATTTTTTTGCTCTAACTTTGAGTAAAACGGTCTCAGGATGCATTATTAATCATGAAAAGTGATCTCCGACAGTAAATAGCGAAAGTTACCCGACCATCAAAGTTGCATGGCGGTGCAGGAGACGAAAATCCAAGGTCGTCTAATGTAGGGACGTAAGACACGAAATCAAAATTTTGGCATAAAAGCTAAAATAATCATCAGACAGTGGTCATCCAAGGCATATTAGAGTCGTCTAACGATGCGAAATGCAATAAGCAATAGCGACTTTTTAATGATTTTTTTGGATTTTTGTCAAAATTTACCCTTCACAACTTGGTATAAGTCATAGGACATGGGTACCGGTATGACCGACGGAAGATTTTTGGACAAAAAATTTTTTTGCTCTAACTTTGAGTAAAACGGTGTCAGGATGCATTATTAATCATGAAAAGTGATCTCCGACAGTAAATAGCGAAAGTTACCCGACCATCAAAGTTGCATGGCGGTGCAGGAGACGAAAATCCAAGGTCGTCTAATGTAGGGACGTAAGACACGAAATCAAAATTTTGGCATAAAATCTAAAATAATCATCAGACAGTGGTCATCCAAGGCATATAAGAGTTGTCTAACGATGCTGAATGCAATAAGCAATAGCGACTTTTTAATGATTTTTTTGGATTTTTGTCAAAATTTACCCTTCACAACTTGGTACAAGTCATAGGACATGGGTACCGGTATGACCGACGGAAGATTTTTGGACAAAAAATTTTTTTGCTCTAACTTTGAGTAAAACGGTCTCAGGATGCATTATTAATCATGAAAAGTGATCTCCGACAGTAAATAGCGAAAGTTACCCGACCATCAAAGTTGCATGGCGGTGCAGGAGACGAAAATCCAAGGTCGTCTAATGTAGGGACGTAAGACACGAAATCAAAATTTTGGCATAAAAGCTAAAATAATCATCAGACAGTGGTCATCCAAGGCATATTAGAGTCGTCTAACGATGCGAAATGCAATAAGCAATAGCGACTTTTTAATGATTTTTTTGGATTTTTGTCAAAATTTACCCTTCACAACTTGGTATAAGTCATAGGACATGGGTACCGGTATGACCGACGGAAGATTTTTGGACAAAAAATTTTTTTGCTCTAACTTTGAGTAAAACGGTGTCAGGATGCATTATTAATCATGAAAAGTGATCTCCGACAGTAAATAGCGAAAGTTACCCGACCATCAAAGTTGCATGGCGGTGCAGGAGACGAAAATCCAAGGTCGTCTAATGTAGGGACGTAAGACACGAAATCAAAATTTTGGCATAAAATCTAAAATAATCATCAGACAGTGGTCATCCAAGGCATATTAGAGTCGTCTAACGATGCGAAATGCAATAAGCAATAGCGACTTTTTAATGATTTTTTTGGATTTTTGTCAAAATGTACCCTTCACAACTTGGTACAAGTCATAGGACATGGGTACCGGTATGACCGACGGAAGATTTTTGGACAAAAAATTTTTTTGCTCTAACTTTGAGTAAAACGGTGTCAGGATGCATTATTAATCATGAAAAGTGATCTCCGACAGTAAATAGTGAAAGTTACCCGACCATC
>NW_026060455.1:7500-20092 GCF_943734695.1 Anopheles maculipalpis | reverse complement strand
GGACCAACAATTCGACTTGCCTTCATCTCTTGTTAGGTTTATAATATCAATACTCGAACTTATATGCATGTTCAGGACATCATTCTAACTTTCGGTTTGTACCCAAGTCCCGAACTTAGTGATATTTTTGGTTTCCGACCAACCAATTCGACTTGCCTTCATCTCTTGTTAGGTTTATAATATCAATACTCGAACTTATGTGCATGTTCAGGGACATCATATTAACTTTTGGTTTGCGCACAAGTCCCGAACTTAGAGATATTTTTGGTTTCTTACTTACCAATTCGACTTGCCTTCATCTCTTGTTAGGTTTATAATATCAATACTCGAACTTATGTGCATGTTCAGGGACATCATTTTAACTTTCGGTTTGTACCCAAGTCCCGAACTTAGTGATATTTTTGGTTTCTCACCAACCAATTCGACTTGCCTTCATCTCTTGTTAGGTTTATAATATCAATACTCGAACTTATATGCATGTTCAGGGACATCATATTAACTTTCGGTTTGTACCCAAGTCCCGAACTTAGTGGATATTTTTTGGTTTCCGACCAACCAATTCGACTTGCCTTCATCTCTTGTTAGGTTTATAATATCAATACTCGAACTTATATGCATGTTCAGGGACATCATTTTTAACTTTCGGTTTGCACCCAAGTCCCGAACTTAGAGATATTTTTGGTTTCGGACCAACCAATTCGACTTGCCTTCATCTCTTGTTAGGTTTATAATATCAATACTCGAACTTATATGCATGTTCAGGGACATCATATTCACTTTCGGTTTGTACCCAAGTCCCGAACTTAGAGACATTTTTTGGTTTCGGACCAACCAATTCGACTTGCCTTCATCTCTTGTTAGGTTTATAATATCAATACTCGAACTTATATGCATGTTCAGGGACATCATTTTAACTTTCGGTTTGCGCACAAGTCCCGAACTTAGTGATATTTTTGGTTTTGGACCAACCAATTCGACTTGCCTTCATCTCTTGTTAGGGTTTATAATATCAATACTCGAACTTATATGCATGTTCAGGGACATCATTTTAACTTTCGGTTTGCTCCCAAGTCCCGAACTTAGAGATATTTTTGGTTTCGGACCAACCAATTCGACTTGCCTTCATCTCTTGTTAGGTTTATAATATCAATACTCGAACTTATATGCATGTTCAGGGGACATCATATTAACTTTCGGTTTTGCTCACAAGTCCCGAACTTAGAGATATTTTTGGTTTCGGACCAACCAATTCGACTTGCCTTCATCTCTTGTTAGGTTTATAATATCAATACTCGAACTTATATGCATGTTCAGGGACATCATTTTAACTTTCGGTTTGTACCCAAGTCCCGAACATGCATATAAGTTCGAGTATTGATATTATAAACCAAATCGACTTGCCTTCATCTCTTGTTAGGTTTATAATATCAATACTCGAACTTATATGCATGTTCAGGGACATCATTTTAACTTTCGGTTTGTACCCAAGTCCCGAACTTAGTGATATTTTGGTTTCTCACCAACCAAATCGACTTGCCTTCATCTCTTGTTAGGTTTATAATATCAATACTCGAACTTATGTGCATGTTCAGGGACATTCATTTTAACTTTCGGTTTGTACCCAAGTCCCGAACTTAGTGATATTTTTGGTTTCTCACCAACCAATTCGACTTGCCTTCATCTCTGTTAGGTTTATAATATCAATACTCGAACTTATATGCATGTTCAGGGACATCATATTAACTTTCGGTTTGTACCCAAGTCCCGAACTTAGTGATATTTTTGGTTTCCGACCAACCAATTCGACTTGCCTTCATCCTCTTGTTAGGTTTATAATATCAATACTCGAACTTATATGCATGTTCAGGGACATCATTTTAACTTTCGGTTTGCACCCAAGTCCCGAACTTAGAGATATTTTTGGTTTCGGACCACCAATTCGACTTGCCTTCATCTCTTGTTAGGTTTATAATATCAATACTCGAACTTATATGCATGTTCAGGGACATCATATTCACTTTCGGTTTGTACCCAAGTCCCGAACTTAGAGACATTTTTGGTTTCGGACCAACCAATTCGACTTGCCTTCATCTCTGTTAGGTTTATAATATCAATACTCGAACTTATATGCATGTTCCAGGGACATCATTTTAACTTTCGGTTTGCGCACAAGTCCCGAACTTAGTGATATTTTTGGTTTTGGACCAACCAATTCGACTTGCCTTCATCTCTTGTTAGGTTTATAATATCAATACTCGAACTTATATGCATGTTCAGGGGACATCATTTTAACTTTCGGTGTGCTCCCAAGTCCCGAACTTAGAGATATTTTTGGTTTCGGACCAACCAATTCGACTTGCCTTCATCTCTTGTTAGGTTTATAATATCAATACTCGAACTTATATGCATGTTCAGGGACATCATATTAACTTTCGGTTTGCGCACAAGTTCCTCGAACTTAGAGATATTTTTGGTTTCGGACCAACCAATTCGACTTGCCTTCATCTCTTGTTAGGTTTATAATATCAATACTCGAACTTATATGCATGTTCAGGGACATCATTTTAACTTTCGGTTTGTACCCAAGTCCCGAACTTAGTGATATTTTTGGTTTCTCACCAACCAATCGACTTGCCTTCATCTCTTGTTAGGTTTATAATATCAATACTCGAACTTATATGCATGTTCAGGGACATCATTTTAACTTTCGGTTTGGTACCCAAGTCCCGAACTTAGTGATATTTTTGGTTTCTCACCAACCAAATCGGACTTGCCTTCATCTCTTGTTAGGTTTATAATATCAATACTCGAACTTATATGCATGTTCAGGGACATCATTCTAACTTTCGGTTTGTACCCAAGTCCCGAACTTAGTGATATTTTTGGTTTCCGACCAACCAATTCGACTTGCCTTCATCTCTTGTTAGGTTTATAATATCAATACTCGAACTTATATGCATGTTCAGGGACATCATATTAACTTTTGGTTTGCGCACAAGTCCCGAACTTAGAGATATTTTTGGTTTTGGACCAACCAATTCGACTTGCCTTCATCTCTTGTTAGGTTTATAATATCAATACTCGAACTTATATGCATGTTCAGGGGACATCATATTAACTTTTGGTTTGCGCACAAGTCCCGAACTTAGAGATATTTTTGGTTTCTTACTTACCAATTCGACTTGCCTTCATCTCTTGTTAGGTTTATAATATCAATACCTCGAACTTATGTGCATGTTCAGGGACATCATTTTAACTTTCGGTTTGTACCCAAGTCCCGAACTTAGTGATATATTTGGTTTCTCACCAACCAATTCGACTTGCCTTCATCTCTTGTTAGGTTTATAATATCAATACTCGAACTTATATGCATGTTCAGGGACATCATATTAACTTTCGGTTTGTACCCAAGTCCCGAACTTAGTGATATTTTTGGTTTCCGACCAACCAATTCGACTTGCCTTCATCTCTTGTTAGGTTTATAATATCAATACTCGAACTTATATGCATGTTCAGGGACATCATTTTAACTTTCGGTTTGCACCCAAGTCCCGAACTTAGAGATATTTTTGGTTTCGGACCAACCAATTCGACTTGCCTTCATCTCTTGTTAGGTTTATAATATCAATACTCGAACTTATATGCATGTTCAGGGACATCATTCTAACTTTCGGTTTGTACCCAAGTCCCGAACTTAGTGATATTTTTGGTTTCCGACCAACCAATTCGACTTGCCTTCATCTCTTGTTAGGTTTATAATATCAATACTCGAACTTATGTGCATGTTCAGGGACATCATATTAACTTTTGGTTTTGCGCACAAGTCCCGAACTTAGAGATATTTTTGGTTTCTTACTTACCAATTCGACTTGCCTTCATCTCTTGTTAGGTTTATAATATCAATACTCGAACTTATGTGCATGTTCAGGGACATCATTTTAACTTTCGGTTTGTACCCAAGTCCCGAACTTAGTGATATTTTTGGTTTCTCACCAACCAATTCGACTTGCCTTCATCTCTTGTTAGGTTTTATAATATCAATACTCGAACTTATATGCATGTTCAGGGACATCATATTCACTTTCGGTTTTGCGCACAAGTCCCGAACTTAGAGATATTTTTGGTTTCTTACCAACCAATTCGACTTGCCTTCATCTCTTGTTAGGTTTATAATATCAATACTCGAACTTATATGCATGTTCAGGGACATCATATTAACTTTCGGTTTGTACCCAAGTCCCGAACTTAGTGATATTTTTGGTTTCTCACCAACCAAATCGACTTGCCTTCATCTCTTGTTAGGTTTATAATATCAATACTCGAACTTATATGCATGTTCAGGGACATCATATTAACTTTCGGTTTGTACCCAAGTCCCGAACTTAGTGATATTTTTGGTTTTGGACCAACCAATTCGACTTGCCTTCATCTCTTGTTAGGTTTATAATATCAATACTCGAACTTATATGCATGTTCAGGGACATCATTTTAACTTTCGGTTTGCTCCCAAGTCCCGAACTTAGAGATATTTTTGGTTTCGGACCAACCAATTCGACTTGCCTTCATCTCTTGTTAGGTTTATAATATCAATACTCGAACTTATATGCATGTTCAGGGACATCATATTAACTTTCGGTTTGCGCACAAGTCCCGAACTTAGAGATATTTTTGGTTTCGGACCAACCAATTCGACTTGCCTTCATCTCTTGTTAGGTTTATAATATCAATACTCGAACTTATATGCATGTTCAGGGACATCATTTTAACTTTCGGTTTGTACCCATGTCCCGAACTTAGTGATATTTTTGGTTTCTCACCAACCAAATCGACTTGCCTTCATCTCTTGTTAGGTTTATAATATCAATACTCGAACTTATATGCATGTTCAGGGACATCATTTTAACTTTCGGTTTGTACCCAAGTCCCGAACTTAGTGATATTTTTGGTTTCTCACCAACCAAATCGACTTGCCTTCATCTCTTGTTAGGTTTATAATATCAATACTCGAACTTATATGCATGTTCAGGGACATCATTCTAACTTTCGGTTTGTACCCAAGTCCCGAACTTAGTGATATTTTTGGTTTCCGACCAACCAATTCGACTTGCCTTCATCTCTTGTTAGGTTTATAATATCAATACTCGAACTTATATGCATGTTCAGGGACATCATATTAACTTTTGGTTTGCGCACAAGTCCCGAACTTAGAGATATTTTTGGTTTTGGACCAACCAATTCGACTTGCCTTCATCTCTTGTTAGGTTTATAATATCAATACTCGAACTTATATGCATGTTCAGGGACATCATATTAACTTTTGGTTTGCGCACAAGTCCCGAACTTAGAGATATTTTTGGTTTCTTACTTACCAATTCGACTTGCCTTCATCTCTTGTTAGGTTTATAATATCAATACTCGAACTTATGTGCATGTTCAGGGACATCATTTTAACTTTCGGTTTGTACCCAAGTCCCGAACTTAGTGATATATTTGGTTTCTCACCAACCAATTCGACTTGCCTTCATCTCTTGTTAGGTTTATAATATCAATACTCGAACTTATATGCATGTTCAGGGACATCATATTAACTTTCGGTTTGTACCCAAGTCCCGAACTTAGTGATATTTTTGGTTTCCGACCAACCAATTCGACTTGCCTTCATCTCTTGTTAGGTTTATAATATCAATACTCGAACTTATATGCATGTTCAGGGACATCATTTTAACTTTCGGTTTGCACCCAAGTCCCGAACTTAGAGATATTTTTGGTTTCGGACCAACCAATTCGACTTGCCTTCATCTCTTGTTAGGTTTATAATATCAATACTCGAACTTATATGCATGTTCAGGGACATCATTCTAACTTTCGGTTTGTACCCAAGTCCCGAACTTAGTGATATTTTTGGTTTCCGACCAACCAATTCGACTTGCCTTCATCTCTTGTTAGGTTTATAATATCAATACTCGAACTTATGTGCATGTTCAGGGACATCATATTAACTTTTGGTTTGCGCACAAGTCCCGAACTTAGAGATATTTTTGGTTTCTTACTTACCAATTCGACTTGCCTTCATCTCTTGTTAGGTTTATAATATCAATACTCGAACTTATGTGCATGTTCAGGGACATCATTTTAACTTTCGGTTTGTACCCAAGTCCCGAACTTAGTGATATTTTTGGTTTCTCACCAACCAATTCGACTTGCCTTCATCTCTTGTTAGGTTTATAATATCAATACTCGAACTTATATGCATGTTCAGGGACATCATATTCACTTTCGGTTTGCGCACAAGTCCCGAACTTAGAGATATTTTTGGTTTCTTACCAACCAATTCGACTTGCCTTCATCTCTTGTTAGGTTTATAATATCAATACTCGAACTTATATGCATGTTCAGGGACATCATATTAACTTTCGGTTTGTACCCAAGTCCCGAACTTAGTGATATTTTTGGTTTCTCACCAACCAAATCGACTTGCCTTCATCTCTTGTTAGGTTTATAATATCAATACTCGAACTTATATGCATGTTCAGGGACATCATATTAACTTTCGGTTTGTACCCAAGTCCCGAACTTAGTGATATTTTTGGTTTTGGACCAACCAATTCGACTTGCCTTCATCTCTTGTTAGGTTTATAATATCAATACTCGAACTTATATGCATGTTCAGGGACATCATTTTAACTTTCGGTTTGCACCCAAGTCCCGAACTTAGTGATATTTTTGGTTTCTCACCAACCAAATCGACTTGCCTTCATCTCTTGTTAGGTTTATAATATCAATACTCGAACTTATATGCATGTTCAGGGACATCATATTAACTTTCGGTTTGTACCCAAGTCCCGAACTTAGTGATATTTTTGGTTTTGGACCAACCAATTCGACTTGCCTTCATCTCTTGTTAGGTTTATAATATCAATACTCGAACTTATATGCATGTTCAGGGACATCATTTTAACTTTCGGTTTGCACCCAAGTCCCGAACTTAGTGATATATTTGGTTTTGGACCAACCAATTCGACTTGCCTTCATCTCTTGTTAGGTTATCAAAATTTTTAATGCAATTGCATGTATTTTGTGAGCTTATGGGTGAGGGATTTATGTAGCGGACTTAGAGAAATTTTTGAAGTCCAAACATTCAATTTGGACTCCATACTCCATTGCTCCTCTAAGAGGTACCTAGTACCCCGTACCGAAGCAACCTTCACGTTTGAACTTTCCACTAGGAGGTGCAGCCATCACTCGACATGTTAATCATTATCACCCCATACTACTCTCTATATCCGGATACGGCGCTAACCCGATTGCTTGCCCCGACAGCAATCGACCCACTCGTAAGCGGGTTACCCGTAGGTAAGTCAACGATGCGTATTGCCCCCTTCAAGCAAACCGATCATCACTCCGTGGAGGAGTAATGACGGACCCGTACCGGTATCAACTGCATATGATCAACATTCTTATGAACCCACACACTCTTCGCTTATATGCTCAGTAACATTTCAATTCTCTCTCTGTCTTTCGTTTTCCAACTCATTCATCGTGCATACTGAACACACCCGGAAAGGTGCGACAGTACACACGAATACACCACCAAGCATGGGTCGCCTGAGAGGATCGATGCGAACGCATCTCTACAACTCGCAGCTCCCAGCCTGAAGTCCCGTCGTTTGCGGGCGGTCGGTAGGCATCGAAACTAGTCAAGTCCACGGTCGGCGAGGTCAGCTGCCACCAGTGTTCCCTATGGTCAGGTACTAACACGTGCGGTGCGACCCTGCGCGATGCGGCCAAGTCTAGAAGCGGGGATGAGGCGCCAGGCTGCGAGGCAGCGCCAGCGTATCTCGGAGGGTTGTTAGGCCCGCTAGCTTACGATTGCCTATGGGGGTTTGAAGCGCTATCAGCTCGGATTGGTTACGACCTTAGAGGCGTTCAGGCATAATCCAGCGGACGTAGCGTCATACCAAAGTCCGGTCGAACTAGTATTGAGCCAGTGGTCCGTACCTGTGGTTCCTCTCGTACTGCACAGGAATTCCGTTAAGATAGCACAAATGCACACACCAGTAGGGTAAAACTAACCTGTCTCACGACGGTCTAAACCCAGCTCACGTTCCCTTGAAAGGGTGAACAATCCTACGCTTTGGGAATTTTGCTTCACAATGATAGGAAGAGCCGACATCGAAGGATCAAAAAGTCACGTCGCTATGAACGCTTGGCGACCACAAGCCAGTTATCCCTGTAGTAGTGGCGTTTGACATCTCGAGGCGAACGGACGTGCTCCCGTACAGCTCCGCGTTGGCGACAAAAAATTTGGTGTAAAAAGTGATAAATGCGTGTGAATTCCAGCGATAAACGATAAAAGACGTTGCTTTAAGTGTTTGCAAAGCGAAAGAACGCTATTTGAACACGATTTAGTGAGGCAAACAAGTGCGCAAAGTGCCCCCATACACTTTGTATGGGGAACCTCAAAGCCTCAAAACGGCAAAAGTGGGCGAAAAAATCGCAAAAAAAGTGGACGCTAGTGCGCATAAGTGCGATTAAATTCGTTTTCCAGCACCGGAGAGTGGATTTCTTGTGAAAAAAGGCGGAAAACAACCAGTGAACCGGCGAGTGAAAAGCGCGCATCGAGTGGCGTCGTGTGTGTCGTGGCGTGTGTATGTGCGTCATCCATCACACGAAGCGTTTATAGCCGAGACACCGACCAGCGCCATCTCTTGCATTTCGTGGGAGCTTTCGCTGGTGGCGCCACCCGCGGACAGTAGTGGAACCGCACATCTAAGACACGCACCACCTCTCCCTGACGACAGCAGCACCACCAGCGGCCGGTGACGGTACTGCTTAGCCGGGACACCCAAGGCGTTACGGGGCGTTACGGTCCCAAAAGTGCGGATTGCATAGTTCTCCGGCGCTTATCGCACAGGGACCGGGAACGGTGAAACGGGAGACTTCAACGCGACGGCAGACAACTAACCGGATTTTCGAACGGATTTTGGAAACAACCACGGAAATTTCGATGGAGGGGCGGGTGCTACGCTCCGGTTCGCGAATGAGGTCCACTCCCGGGGGATGGTCGGCCAACCCTTCCCCACCTCCTTCCCCAGTGTCACCACGGTCGGAGGGATCAGTGGAGGCAGTAGTATTGTCGGAGGACGAAGAGGACGCTGAGTTCTCCGATGCCTTCGTCCTGGAGCAGACGGTGGTGGCGTTGGAGGCAGCGGTACCGGAGGCACCTGCACCTACGCCAGCATCTACATCGGCGAACCCTGAGGGCGAGGATACGTCCGTGTTGGCGCTTCAGCACAAGATGCTGGAAAGCCTGGTGAAGCAGGTGGAGACGCTGACAGAACAGCTGCGTCTCAGCCGAGAGCGCGAGGTGGCTCTGCAATGCACGCTGGAGGCACTGCAGGAGGGCATGCGCTCTCTGACTGCTCTGCATGCGTCGGTGCAGCCTGGTGGCCAGGGCAGCGCTCGTACAAAGCGCAGCCGCAATCAGCGTAGCCAGGCTAAGCGGAGGTCGCAGCAGCAGCGGCAGCAGCAGCAGCAGCAGCAGCAGCAGCAGCAGCAGCAGCAGCAGCAGCAGCAACAGCAGCAGCAGCAGCAGCAGCAGCAGCAGCAGCAGCAGCAGCAGCAGCAGCAGCGTAGCCAGCAGCAGCAGCAGCAGCGTCAGCCTCAGCAGCAGCAGCAGCAGAAGCAGCAGCAGCAACAGCCGCAGCAGCAGCCGCAGCAACAGCAGCTCTGGACGACGGTGGTGAAAGGCCACTCGTCCAAGCGGCAATGTCACCAGCCGCAGCAGCAGCAGCAGCAGCAACAGCAGCGAGGCGAGCGATACGTGCCACCGCAGCTTCGCACACCGCAGCAGCAGCAGCAGCAGCAGCAGCGTCCGCAGCAGCAGCAGCAACAACATCAGCAGCAGTCTAAGGGGCGTCCTGTACGACCTGACCGCATCGCGGTGGTTCCGGGTGCGAACAAAACCTGGACGGAGATGTACGTTAAACTACGTACGTCTCAGGAGCTGCAGGACGTCCGGGCGGACATCGGGATGGGGCGTCGGACCGCGCAAGGCCATCTGATAGTCCCGCTGCGCAAGAACGTGGACAGCGCGGAGCTGGCTCGCCGCATTCAGCTGGCGCTCGGCGAGGATGGCGTGGCCCGGGTCGTGACGGAGATGGGAGAAGTTCTCGTCACAAACGTCGACCCCTTGGCTCAGGAGAGCGACGTGGAGCTTGCCATCAAGCAGCAGCTAGGAGCGGAGCCGGGTATTGCGCGTGTCGAGCTGTGGGAGCTCCGCGATGGCACGAAGCGGGCTCGAGTGCGGCTTCCACTCGGAAAGGCTCGGCTTCTGATTGGCCAGAAGCTTACTCTGTGCCAGTGTGTAAGCGGCATCCGCGAGGTCCCGAAGAAGCCGCTTGATCTTCAGCGCTGCTTCCGCTGCTTACTGACGGGGCACCTGGCGCGAGATTGTCGTGCCCCCACTGACCGGTCGGGTCAGTGCCTGCAGTGTGGCGAGGTAGGCCACCGCATCAGCCAGTGCACCGCGGCGGCTAAGTGCATATTCTGCCAGGGGCCCCATCGCGTGGGCCATTCATCGTGCCCCCAGAACTTGCAATGGCGGGCGTAATGCGGGTGATGCAGGCCAACCTGGGTGGTGGACGCATCGCCCAGGACCTGGCCTTGCAGACAGCCCGCACAAAGCGGGCCGACGTGCTGTTGCTGTCGGAGGTTTACCGGCCTCCAGATGGTAGCGGTAACTGGGCGGTCGACTCGTCGGGGGGAGCAGCTGTGGTGGCAACCGGCCACCTCCCAATCCAGCGGGTCTGGCGCTGTGCCATGCCCGGATTGGCAGCAGCGCAGATCGGAGGGGTGGTTTACATCAGCTGCTACGCCCCTCCGCGTCTCAACACCAGTGAGTTCGAGCAGTTACTGGAGGCGGTGGAGTTGGAGGCCCAACCTCACCCGCGTATCGTCTTGGCAGGCGATTTTAACGCCTGGAACGAGGAGTGGGGTAGCCAGCGTTCTACCTGGCGCGGTGAAGAGCTGCTTGATACCGTCAGGCAGCTGGGCCTTGTGGTCCTGAACCAAGGCTCGGTCCCTACGTTCGTGGGCAACGGAGTCGCCACACCCAGTGTCGTGGATGTGTCTTTTGCGAGCGCATCCATCGCTCGCCCGGACACTTGGGAGGTGGCAGCAGACACCGCTGCGTGCCACTACACGGCATCGGACCATCGGTATATCTTCTTCACCGTGGGGCCTCCAACTCGTGACCAGCAGCAGCGACAACAGCAGCAGCACCAGCACCAGCAGCAGCAGCAGCAGCAGCAGCAGCAGCAGCAGCATCAGCAACAGCAGCAGCAGCAACAGCAGCAGCAGCAGCAGCAGCATCATCGTCAACGAGGACAGGGGTCCTCAACGTCGTCCACCACTTTCCGGCACGCTGGCCGTAGATGGAAGACGACGCAGTTTTCGGTCGAGGCATTCACAGCCGCACTCCAGACGGCTGGATTCCCGGAGCGAGCCGTGAGCCAGGAGGGGATGGTCGCCGCCATGTTCGATGCATGCGACGACACGATGGAGCGCGTCACCGTGTCACATCGTGACCCCCATCGCGACCTCTTCTGGTGGACCCCGGAGATTCTGCGTCTTCGAGAGGAGTGTGCGGCTGTGCACGAGAGAATGCTTCGTACGACCGATCTGCAGGAGCGCAGCGCCGTGGCCGCACATCATCGGTCGGCGAGGAGAGCGGTGGAGAAGGCTGTCCGGGCCAGCAAGCGTGCACAGCTTGATGAGCTGATACAACAGGCGGAGACCAATGAGTTTGGGGCTGGTTACCGGGTGGTAATGTCTCGCCTTCGTGGCAGCTTTGTGCCACCGGAGACAGACCGTGCCGTACTGGAACAGATTGCCAACGATCTGTTTCCAACTCATCCGCCTGTTGTCTGGCCGGACTCCGAATTGCCAAGTGCGGACACCGAGGAGCAGAGGACATCGCTGACCCCCGTTACTGCGGACGAGCTGCTTAGCATCGTGGGAACAATGGCGAATAGGAAAGCGCCTGGATTGGACGGTATCCCCAATGCTGCGGTTAAGACGGCAATTAGGAAGTACCCGGAGGTTTTCGTCCGTTTGTATCAGGACTGCCTGGACCGGGGTGCGTTTCCAGCGCCCTGGAAGAGGCAGCGCTTGGTGCTGCTGCCAAAGCCTGGCAAACCTCCCGGGGAAAGCTCCTCCTACCGGCCGCTGTGCATGCTTGATGCACTCGGCAAGGTGTTGGAGCGCCTAATCCTTAACCGGCTGAACGAGTTCCTGGAGGAACCAGATACGGAACGATTATCGGACGAACAGTACGGATTCCGGCGGGGCAGATCCACCATCAGTGCGATCCAGCGTGTTGTCGAAGCGGGCAGGAAGGCCATGTCCTTTCATCGTACCAATGCCCGAGATAAGCGCTGCCTGATGGTGGTTGCCCTGGACATCCGCAACGCGTTCAACTCCGCGCCTTGGCAGGCCATCGCCAGCGCGTTGAGGGACAAGGGGGTACCGTCGTCGCTGCAGAGGATGCTGAAAAGCTATTTCGAGGATCGGCGACTGGTTATCGACACCA
>NW_026060454.1:2500-20312 GCF_943734695.1 Anopheles maculipalpis | reverse complement strand
GAAACGTGAGCTGGGTTTAGACCGTCGTGAGACAGGTTAGTTTTACCCTACTGGTGTGTGCATTTGTGCTATCTTAACGGAATTCCTGTGCAGTACGAGAGGAACCACAGGTACGGACCACTGGCTCAATACTAGTTCGACCGGACTTTGGTATGACGCTACGTCCGCTGGATTATGCCTGAACGCCCTCTAAGGTCGTAACCAATCCGAGCTGATAGCGCTTCAAACCCCCATAGGCAATCGTAAGCTAGCGGGCCTAACAACCCTTCGAGATACGCTGGCGCTGCCTCGCAGCCTGGCGCCTCATCCCCGCTTCTAGACTTGGCCGCATCGCGCAGGGTCGCACCGCACGTGTTAGTACCTGACCATAGGGAACACTGGTGGCAGCTGACCTCGCCGACCGTGGACTTGACTAGTTTCGATGCCTACCGACCGCCCGCAAACGACGGGACTTCAGGCTGGGAGCTGCGAGTTGTAGAGATGCGTTCGCATCGATCCTCTCAGGCGACCCATGCTTGGTGGTGTATTCGTGTGTACTGTCGCACCTTTCCGGGTGTGTTCAGTATGCACGATGAATGAGTTGGAAAACGAAAGACAGAGAGAGAATTGAAATGTTACTGAGCATATAAGCGAAGAGTGTGTGGGTTCATAAGAATGTTGATCATATGCAGTTGATACCGGTACGGGTCCGTCATTACTCCTCCACGGAGTGATGATCGGTTTGCTTGAAGGGGGCAATACGCATCGTTGACTTACCTACGGGTAACCCGCTTACGAGTGGGTCGATTGCTGTCGGGGCAAGCAATCGGGTTAGCGCCGTATCCGGATATAGAGAGTAGTATGGGGTGATAATGATTAACATGTCGAGTGATGGCTGCACCTCCTAGTGGAAAGTTCAAACGTGAAGGTTGCTTCGGTACGGGGTACTAGGTACCTCTTAGAGGAGCAATGGAGTATGGAGTCCAAATTGAATGTTTGGACTTCAAAAATTTCTCTAAGTCCGCTACATAAATCCCTCACCCATAAGCTCACAAAATACATGCAATTGCATTAAAAATTTTGATAACCTAACAAGAGATGAAGGCAAGTCGAATTGGTTGGTCCAAAACCAAATATATCACTAAGTTCGGGACTTGGGTGCAAACCGAAAGTTAAAATGATGTCCCATGAACATGCATATAAGTTCGAGTATTGATATTATAAACCTAACAAGAGATGAAGGCAAGTCGAATTGGTTGGTCGGAAACCAAAAATATCACTAAGTTCGGGACTTGGGTACAAACCGAAAGTTAATATGATGTCCCTGAACATGCATATAAGTTCGAGTATTGATATTATAAACCTAACAAGAGATGAAGGCAAGTCGAATTGGTTGGTGAGAAACCAAATATATCACTAAGTTCGGGACTTGGGTACAAACCGAAAGTTAAAATGATGTCCCTGAACATGCACATAAGTTCGAGTATTGATATTATAAACCTAACAAGAGATGAAGGCAAGTCGAATTGGTAAGTAAGAAACCAAAAATATCTCTAAGTTCGGGACTTGTGCGCAAACCAAAAGTTAATATGATGTCCCTGAACATGCATATAAGTTCGAGTATTGATATTATAAACCTAACAAGAGATGAAGGCAAGTCGAATTGGTTGGTCCAAAACCAAAAATATCTCTAAGTTCGGGACTTGGGTACAAACCGAAAGTTAAAATGATGTCCCTGAACATGCATATAAGTTCGAGTATTGATATTATAAACCTAACAAGAGATGAAGGCAAGTCGAATTGGTTGGTCCGAAACCAAAAATATCACTAAGTTCGGGACTTGGGTGCAAACCGAAAGTTAAAATGATGTCCCTGAACATGCATATAAGTTCGAGTATTGATATTATAAACCTAACAAGAGATGAAGGCAAGTCGAATTGGTTGGTAAGAAACCAAAAATATCACTGAGTTCGGGACTTGTGCGCAAAACCAAAAGTTAATATGATGTCCCTGAACATGCATATAAGTTCGAGCATTGATATTATAAACCTAACAAGAGATGAAGGCAAGTCGATTTGGTTGGTGAGAAACCAAAAATATCACTAAGTTCGGGACTTGGGTACAAACCGAAAGTTAAAATGATGTCCCTGAACATGCATATAAGTTCGAGTATTGATATTATAAACCTAACAAGAGATGAAGGCAAGTCGAATTGGTTGGTAAGAAACCAAAATATCACTAAGTTCGGGACTTGGGTACAAACCGAAAGTTAAAATGATGTCCCTGAACATGCATATAAGTTCGAGTATTGATATTATAAACCTAACAAGAGATGAAGGCAAGTCGAATTGGTTGGTCCGAAACCAAAAATATCTCTAAGTACGGGACTTGGGCACAAACCAAAACTATATACCAAGTGCCTGAAATGTCTATAAACCACACGAAGAACTCTTCACACACAGGTGCGCCTCATAACCTGGTTCAAATGTATAAGACATTGGTTTCGGGGGATTTATTGAGAAGAAAATTTTTTTCTCTAACTTTGAGTAAAACTGTCTCAGAATACATATTTAACCACGAAAAGTGAACACCGACAGTAAATAGCAAAAGTCAACCGACCATCAAAGTTGTATGGCGGTGTAGGAGAAGAAAATCCAAGGTCGTTTAATTTAGGGACGTAAGACACGAAATCAAAATTTTGGTATAAAATCTAAAATAATCATCAGACAGTGGTCATCCAAGGCATATAAGAGTCGTCTAACGATGCTGAATGCAATAAGCAATAGCGACTTTTTAAAGATTTTTTTGGATTTTTGTCAAAATGTACCCTTCACAACTTGGTACAAGTCATAGGACATGGGTACCGGTATGACCGACGGAAGATTTTTGGACAAAAAATTTTTTTGCTCTAACTTTGAGTAAAACGGTCTCAGGATGCATTATTAATCATGAAAAGTGATCTCCGACAGTAAATAGCGAAAGTTACCCGACCATCAAAGTTGCATGGCGGTGCAGGAGACGAAAATCCAAGGTCGTCTAATGTAGGGACGTAAGACACGAAATCAAAATTTTGGCATAAAAGCTAAAATAATCATCAGACAGTGGTCATCCAAGGCATATAAGAGTCGTCTAACGATGCTGAATGCAATAAGCAATAGCGACTTTTTAAAGATTTTTTTTGGATTTTTGTCAAAATGTACCCTTCACAACTTGGTACAAGTCATAGGACATGGGTACCGGTATGACCGACGACGGAAGATTTTTGGACAAAAAATTTTTTTGCTCTAACTTTGAGTAAAACGGTCTCAGGATGCATTCTTAATCATGAAAAGTGATCTCCGACGGTAAATAGCAAAAGTCACCCGACCATCAAAGTTGCATGGCGGTGCAGGCGACGAAATCCAAGGTCGTCTAATGTAGGGACGTAAGACACGAAATCAAAATTTTGGCATAAAATCTAAAATAATCATCAGACAGTGGTCATCCAAGGCATATTAGAGTCGTCTAACGATGCTGAATGCAATAAGCAATAGCGACTTTTTAATGATTTTTTTGGATTTTTGTCAAAATTTTACCCTTCACAACTTGGTACAAGTTATGAGACATGGGTACCGGTATAACCGACGGAAGATTTTTTTGACAAAAATTTTTTTGACTCTAACTTTGAGTAAAACTGTGTCAGGATGCATTTTAAGCATGAAAAGTGAACTCCGACGGTAAATAGCAAAAGTCACCCGACCCTCAAAGTTGCATGGCGGTGCAGGAGACGAAAATCCAAGGTCGTCTAATGTAGGGACGTAAGACACGAAATCAAAATTTTGGCATAAAATCTAAAATAATCATCAGACAGTGGTCATCCAAGGCATATAAGAGTCGTCTAACGATGCTGAATGCAATAAGCAATAGCGACTTTTTAATGATTTTTTTGGATTTTTTGTCAAAATGTACCCTTCACAACTTGGTACAAGTCATAGGACATGGGTACCGGTATGACCGACGGAAGATTTTTGGACAAAAAATTTTTTTGCTCTAACTTTGAGTAAAAACGGTCTCAGGATGCATTATTAATCATGAAAAGTGATCTCCGACAGTAAATAGTGAAAGTTTACCCGACCATCAAAGTTGCATGGCGGTGCAGGAGACGAAATCCAAGGTCGTCTAATGTAGGGACGTAAGACACGAAATCAAAATTTTGGCATAAAAGCTAAAATAATCATCAGACAGTGGTCATCCAAGGCATATAAGAGTCGTCTAACGATGCTGAATGCAATAAGCAATAGCGACTTTTTAAAGATTTTTTTGGATTTTTGTCAAAATGTACCCTTCACAACTTGGTACAAGTCATAGGACATGGGTACCGGTATGACCGACGGAAGATTTTTGGACAAAAAATTTTTTTGCTCTAACTTTGAGTAAAACGGTCTCAGGATGCATTCTTAATCATGAAAAGTGATCTCCGACGGTAAATAGCAAAAGTCACCCGACCATCAAAGTTGCATGGCGGTGCAGGCGACGAAAATCCAAGGTCGTCTAATGTAGGGACGTAAGACACGAAATCAAAATTTTGGCATAAAAGCTAAAATAATCATCAGACAGTGGTCATCCAAGGCATATAAGAGTCGTCTAACGATGCTGAATGCAATAAGCAATAGCGACTTTTTAATGATTTTTTTGGATTTTTGTCAAAATTTACCCTTCACAACTTGGTACAAGTCATAGGACATGGGTACCGGTATGACCGACGGAAGATTTTTGGACAAAAAATTTTTTTGCTCTAACTTTGAGTAAAACGGTCTCAGGATGCATTATTAATCATGAAAAGTGATCTCCGACAGTAAATAGCGAAAGTTACGCCGACCATCAAAGTTGCATGGCGGTGCAGGAGACGAAAATCCAAGGTCGTCTAATGTAGGAACGTAAGACACGAAATCAAAATTTTGGCATAAAATCTAAAATAATCATCAGACAGTGGTCATCCAAGGCATATTAGAGTCGTCTAACGATGCGAAATGCAATAAGCAATAGCGACTTTTTAAAGATTTTTTTGGATTTTTGTCAAAATGTACCCTTCACAACTTGGTACAAGTCATAGGACATGGGTACCGGTATGACCGACGGAGATTTTTGGACAAAAAATTTTTTTGCTCTAACTTTGAGTAAAACGGTCTCAGGATGCATTATTAATCATGAAAAGTGATCTCCGACAGTAAATAGCGAAAGTTACCCGACCATCAAGTTGCATGGCGGTGCAGGAGACGAAAATCCAAGGTCGTCTAATGTAGGGACGTAAGACACGAAATCAAAATTTTGGCATAAAATCTAAAATAATCATCAGACAGTGGTCATCCAAGGCATATAAGAGTTGTCTAACGATGCTGAATGCAATAAGCAATAGCGACTTTTTAATGATTTTTTTGGATTTTTGTCAAAATGTACCCTTCACAACTTGGTACAAGTCATAGGACATGGGTACCGGTATGACCGACGGAAGATTTTTGGACAAAAAATTTTTTTGCTCTAACTTTGAGTAAAACGGTCTCAGGATGCATTATTAATCATGAAAAGTGATCTCCGACAGTAAATAGCGAAAGTTACCCGACCATCAAAGTTGCATGGCGGTGCAGGAGACGAAAATCCAAGGTCGTCTAATGTAGGGACGTAAGACACGAAATCAAAATTTTGGCATAAAATCTAAAATAATCATCAGACAGTGGTCATCCAAGGCATATAAGAGTCGTCTAACGATGCTGAATGCAATAAGCAATAGCGACTTTTTAATGATTTTTTTGGATTTTTGTCAAAATTTACCCTTCACAACTTGGTACAAGTCATAGGACATGGGTACCGGTATGACCGACGGAAGATTTTTGGACAAAAAATTTTTTTGCTCTAACTTTGAGTAAAACGGTCTCAGGATGCATTATTAATCATGAAAAGTGATCTCCGACAGTAAATAGCGAAAGTTACCCGACCATCAAAGTTGCATGGCGGTGCAGGAGACGAAAATCCAAGGTCGTCTAATGTAGGGACGTAAGACACGAAATCAAAATTTTGGCATAAAAGCTAAAATAATCATCAGACAGTGGTCATCCAAGGCATATAAGAGTCGTCTAACGATGCTGAATGCAATAAGCAATAGCGACTTTTTAAAGATTTTTTTGGATTTTTGTCAAAATGTACCCTTCACAACTTGGTACAAGTCATAGGACATGGGTACCGGTATGACCGACGGAAGATTTTTGGACAAAAAATTTTTTTGCTCTAACTTTGAGTAAAACGGTCTCAGGATGCATTCTTAATCATGAAAAGTGATCTCCGACAGTAAATAGTGAAAGTTACCCGACCATCAAAGTTGCATGGCGGTGCAGGAGACGAAAATCCAAGGTCGTCTAATGTAGGGACGTAAGACACGAAATCAAAATTTTGGCATAAAAGCTAAAATAATCATCAGACAGTGGTCATCCAAGGCATATAAGAGTCGTCTAACGATGCTGAATGCAATAAGCAATAGCGACTTTTTAAAGATTTTTTTGGATTTTTGTCAAAATGTACCCTTCACAACTTGGTACAAGTCATAGGACATGGGTACCGGTATGACCGACGGAAGATTTTTGGACAAAAAATTTTTTTGCTCTAACTTTGAGTAAAACGGTCTCAGGATGCATTCTTAATCATGAAAAGTGATCTCCGACGGTAAATAGCAAAAGTCACCCGACCATCAAAGTTGCATGGCGGTGCAGGAGACGAAAATCCAAGGTCGTCTAATGTAGGGACGTAAGACACGAAATCAAAATTTTGGCATAAAAGCTAAAATAATCATCAGACAGTGGTCATCCAAGGCATATAAGAGTCGTCTAACGATGCTGAATGCAATAAGCAATAGCGACTTTTTAATGATTTTTTTGGATTTTTGTCAAAATTTACCCTTCACAACTTGGTACAAGTCATAGGACATGGGTACCGGTATGACCGACGGAAGATTTTTGGACAAAAAATTTTTTTGCTCTAACTTTGAGTAAAACGGTCTCAGGATGCATTATTAATCATGAAAAGTGATCTCCGACAGTAAATAGCGAAAGTTACCCGACCATCAAAGTTGCATGGCGGTGCAGGAGACGAAAATCCAAGGTCGTCTAATGTAGGGACGTAAGACACGAAATCAAAATTTTGGCATAAAATCTAAAATAATCATCAGACAGTGGTCATCCAAGGCATATTAGAGTCGTCTAACGATGCGAAATGCAATAAGCAATAGCGACTTTTTAAAGATTTTTTTGGATTTTTGTCAAAATGTACCCTTCACAACTTGGTACAAGTCATAGGACATGGGTACCGGTATGACCGACGGAAGATTTTTGGACAAAAAATTTTTTTGCTCTAACTTTGAGTAAAACGGTCTCAGGATGCATTATTAATCATGAAAAGTGATCTCCGACAGTAAATAGCGAAAGTTACCCGACCATCAAAGTTGCATGGCGGTGCAGGAGACGAAAATCCAAGGTCGTCTAATGTAGGGACGTAAGACACGAAATCAAAATTTTGGCATAAAAGCTAAAATAATCATCAGACAGTGGTCATCCAAGGCATATAAGAGTCGTCTAACGATGCTGAATGCAATAAGCAATAGCGACTTTTTAAAGATTTTTTTGGATTTTTGTCAAAATGTACCCTTCACAACTTGGTACAAGTCATAGGACATGGGTACCGGTATGACCGACGGAAGATTTTTGGACAAAAAATTTTTTTGCTCTAACTTTGAGTAAAACGGTCTCAGGATGCATTATTAATCATGAAAAGTGATCTCCGACAGTAAATAGCGAAAGTTACCCGACCATCAAAGTTGCATGGCGGTGCAGGAGACGAAAATCCAAGGTCGTCTAATGTAGGGACGTAAGACACGAAATCAAAATTTTGGCATAAAAGCTAAAATAATCATCAGACAGTGGTCATCCAAGGCATATTAGAGTCGTCTAACGATGCGAAATGCAATAAGCAATAGCGACTTTTTAATGATTTTTTTGGATTTTTGTCAAAATTTACCCTTCACAACTTGGTACAAGTCATAGGACATGGGTACCGGTATGACCGACGGAAGATTTTTGGACAAAAAATTTTTTTGCTCTAACTTTGAGTAAAACGGTCTCAGGATGCATTATTAATCATGAAAAGTGATCTCCGACAGTAAATAGCGAAAGTTACCCGACCATCAAAGTTGCATGGCGGTGCAGGAGACGAAAATCCAAGGTCGTCTAATGTAGGGACGTAAGACACGAAATCAAAATTTTGGCATAAAATCTAAAATAATCATCAGACAGTGGTCATCCAAGGCATATTAGAGTCGTCTAACGATGCGAAATGCAATAAGCAATAGCGACTTTTTAATGATTTTTTTGGATTTTTGTCAAAATGTACCCTTCACAACTTGGTACAAGTCATAGGACATGGGTACCGGTATGACCGACGGAAGATTTTTGGACAAAAAAATTTTTTGCTCTAACTTTGAGTAAAACGGTCTCAGGATGCATTATTAATCATGAAAAGTGATCTCCGACAGTAAATAGTGAAAGTTACCCGACCATCAAAGTTGCATGGCGGTGCAGGAGACGAAAATCCAAGGTCGTCTAATGTAGGGACGTAAGACACGAAATCAAAATTTTGGCATAAAAGCTAAAATAATCATCAGACAGTGGTCATCCAAGGCATATAAGAGTCGTCTAACGATGCTGAATGCAATAAGCAATAGCGACTTTTTAAAGATTTTTTTGGATTTTTGTCAAAATGTACCCTTCACAACTTGGTACAAGTCATAGGACATGGGTACCGGTATGACCGACGGAAGATTTTTGGACAAAAAATTTTTTTGCTCTAACTTTGAGTAAAACGGTCTCAGGATGCATTATTAATCATGAAAAGTGATCTCCGACAGTAAATAGCGAAAGTTACCCGACCATCAAAGTTGCATGGCGGTGCAGGAGACGAAAATCCAAGGTCGTCTAATGTAGGGACGTAAGACACGAAATCAAAATTTTGGCATAAAATCTAAAATAATCATCAGACAGTGGTCATCCAAGGCATATTAGAGTCGTCTAACGATGCGAAATGCAATAAGCAATAGCGACTTTTTAAAGATTTTTTTGGATTTTTGTCAAAATGTACCCTTCACAACTTGGTACAAGTCATAGGACATGGGTACCGGTATGACCGACGGAAGATTTTTGGACAAAAAATTTTTTTGCTCTAACTTTGAGTAAAACGGTCTCAGGATGCATTATTAATCATGAAAAGTGATCTCCGACAGTAAATAGCGAAAGTTACCCGACCATCAAAGTTGCATGGCGGTGCAGGAGACGAAAATCCAAGGTCGTCTAATGTAGGGACGTAAGACACGAAATCAAAATTTTGGCATAAAATCTAAAATAATCATCAGACAGTGGTCATCCAAGGCATATAAGAGTCGTCTAACGATGCTGAATGCAATAAGCAATAGCGACTTTTTAATGATTATTTTAGATTTTATGCCAAAATTTACCCTTCACAACTTGGTACAAGTCATAGGACATGGGTACCGGTATGACCGACGGAAGATTTTTGGACAAAAAATTTTTTTGCTCTAACTTTGAGTAAAACGGTCTCAGGATGCATTATTAATCATGAAAAGTGATCTCCGACAGTAAATAGCGAAAGTTACCCGACCATCAAAGTTGCATGGCGGTGCAGGAGACGAAAATCCAAGGTCGTCTAATGTAGGGACGTAAGACACGAAATCAAAATTTTGGCATAAAAGCTAAAATAATCATCAGACAGTGGTCATCCAAGGCATATAAGAGTCGTCTAACGATGCTGAATGCAATAAGCAATAGCGACTTTTTAAAGATTTTTTTGGATTTTTGTCAAAATGTACCCTTCACAACTTGGTACAAGTCATAGGACATGGGTACCGGTATGACCGACGGAAGATTTTTGGACAAAAAATTTTTTTGCTCTAACTTTGAGTAAAACGGTCTCAGGATGCATTATTAATCATGAAAAGTGATCTCCGACAGTAAATAGCGAAAGTTACCCGACCATCAAAGTTGCATGGCGGTGCAGGAGACGAAAATCCAAGGTCGTCTAATGTAGGGACGTAAGACACGAAATCAAAATTTTGGCATAAAAGCTAAAATAATCATCAGACAGTGGTCATCCAAGGCATATAAGAGTCGTCTAACGATGCTGAATGCAATAAGCAATAGCGACTTTTTAAAGATTTTTTTGGATTTTTGTCAAAATGTACCCTTCACAACTTGGTACAAGTCATAGGACATGGGTACCGGTATGACCGACGGAAGATTTTTGGACAAAAAATTTTTTTGCTCTAACTTTGAGTAAAACGGTCTCAGGATGCATTCTTAATCATGAAAAGTGATCTCCGACGGTAAATAGCAAAAGTCACCCGACCATCAAAGTTGCATGGCGGTGCAGGCGACGAAAATCCAAGGTCGTCTAATGTAGGGACGTAAGACACGAAATCAAAATTTTGGCATAAAAGCTAAAATAATCATCAGACAGTGGTCATCCAAGGCATATAAGAGTCGTCTAACGATGCTGAATGCAATAAGCAATAGCGACTTTTTAATGATTTTTTTGGATTTTTGTCAAAATTTACCCTTCACAACTTGGTACAAGTCATAGGACATGGGTACCGGTATGACCGACGGAAGATTTTTGGACAAAAAATTTTTTTGCTCTAACTTTGAGTAAAACGGTCTCAGGATGCATTATTAATCATGAAAAGTGATCTCCGACAGTAAATAGCGAAAGTTACCCGACCATCAAAGTTGCATGGCGGTGCAGGAGACGAAAATCCAAGGTCGTCTAATGTAGGGACGTAAGACACGAAATCAAAATTTTGGCATAAAATCTAAAATAATCATCAGACAGTGGTCATCCAAGGCATATTAGAGTCGTCTAACGATGCGAAATGCAATAAGCAATAGCGACTTTTTAAAGATTTTTTTGGATTTTTGTCAAAATGTACCCTTCACAACTTGGTACAAGTCATAGGACATGGGTACCGGTATGACCGACGGAAGATTTTTGGACAAAAAATTTTTTTGCTCTAACTTTGAGTAAAACGGTCTCAGGATGCATTATTAATCATGAAAAGTGATCTCCGACAGTAAATAGCGAAAGTTACCCGACCATCAAAGTTGCATGGCGGTGCAGGAGACGAAAATCCAAGGTCGTCTAATGTAGGGACGTAAGACACGAAATCAAAATTTTGGCATAAAATCTAAAATAATCATCAGACAGTGGTCATCCAAGGCATATTAGAGTCGTCTAACGATGCGAAATGCAATAAGCAATGGAGACTTTTTAATGATTTTTTTGGATTTTTGTCAAAATGTACCCTTCACAACTTGGTACAAGTCATAGGACATGGGTACCGGTATGACCGACGGAAGATTTTTGGACAAAAAATTTTTTTGCTCTAACTTTGAGTAAAACGGTGTCAGGATGCATTTTTAAGCATGAAAAGTGATCTCCGACAGTAAATAGCGAAAGTTACCCGACCATCAAAGTTGCATGGCGGTGCAGGAGACGAAAATCCAAGGTCGTCTAATGTAGGGACGTAAGACACGAAATCAAAATTTTGGCATAAAAGCTAAAATAATCATCAGACAGTGGTCATCCAAGGCATATTAGAGTCGTCTAACGATGCGAAATGCAATAAGCAATAGCGACTTTTTAATGATTTTTTTGGATTTTTGTCAAAATGTACCCTTCACAACTTGGTACAAGTCATAGGACATGGGTACCGGTATGACCGACGGAAGATTTTTTGACAAAAATTTTTTTGACTCTAACTTTGAGTAAAACGGTCTCAGGATGCATTCTTAATCATGAAAAGTGATCTCCGACGGTAAATAGCAAAAGTCACCCGACCATCAAAGTTGCATGGCGGTGCAGGCGACGAAAATCCAAGGTCGTCTAATGTAGGGACGTAAGACACGAAATCAAAATTTTGGCATAAAATCTAAAATAATCATCAGACAGTGGTCATCCAAGGCATATTAGAGTCGTCTAACGATGCTGAATGCAATAAGCAATAGCGACTTTTTAATGATTTTTTTGGATTTTTGTCAAAATTTACCCTTCACAACTTGGTACAAGTTATAGGACATGGGTACCGGTATGACCGACGGAAGATTTTTGGACAAAAAATTTTTTTGCTCTAACTTTGAGTAAAACGGTGTCAGGATGCATTTTTAAGCATGAAAAGTGATCTCCGACAGTAAATAGCGAAAGTTACCCGACCATCAAAGTTGCATGGCGGTGCAGGAGACGAAAATCCAAGGTCGTCTAATGTAGGGACGTAAGACACGAAATCAAAATTTTGGCATAAAAGCTAAAATAATCATCAGACAGTGGTCATCCAAGGCATATAAGAGTCGTCTAACGATGCTGAATGCAATAAGCAATAGCGACTTTTTAAAGATTTTTTTGGATTTTTGTCAAAATTTACCCTTCACAACTTGGTACAAGTCATAGGACATGGGTACCGGTATGACCGACGGAAGATTTTTGGACAAAAAATTTTTTTGCTCTAACTTTGAGTAAAACGGTCTCAGGATGCATTATTAATCATGAAAAGTGATCTCCGACAGTAAATAGCGAAAGTTACCCGACCATCAAAGTTGCATGGCGGTGCAGGAGACGAAAATCCAAGGTCGTCTAATGTAGGGACGTAAGACACGAAATCAAAATTTTGGCATAAAAGCTAAAATAATCATCAGACAGTGGTCATCCAAGGCATATAAGAGTCGTCTAACGATGCTGAATGCAATAAGCAATAGCGACTTTTTAATGATTTTTTTGGATTTTTGTCAAAATGTACCCTTCACAACTTGGTACAAGTCATAGGACATGGGTACCGGTATGACCGACGGAAGATTTTTGGACAAAAAATTTTTTTGCTCTAACTTTGAGTAAAACGGTCTCAGGATGCATTATTAATCATGAAAAGTGATCTCCGACAGTAAATAGCGAAAGTTACCCGACCATCAAAGTTGCATGGCGGTGCAGGAGACGAAAATCCAAGGTCGTCTAATGTAGGGACGTAAGACACGAAATCAAAATTTTGGCATAAAAGCTAAAATAATCATCAGACAGTGGTCATCCAAGGCATATAAGAGTCGTCTAACGATGCTGAATGCAATAAGCAATAGCGACTTTTTAAAGATTTTTTTGGATTTTTGTCAAAATGTACCCTTCACAACTTGGTACAAGTCATAGGACATGGGTACCGGTATGACCGACGGAAGATTTTTGGACAAAAAATTTTTTTGCTCTAACTTTGAGTAAAACGGTCTCAGGATGCATTATTAATCATGAAAAGTGATCTCCGACAGTAAATAGCGAAAGTTACCCGACCATCAAAGTTGCATGGCGGTGCAGGAGACGAAAATCCAAGGTCGTCTAATGTAGGGACGTAAGACACGAAATCAAAATTTTGGCATAAAAGCTAAAATAATCATCAGACAGTGGTCATCCAAGGCATATTAGAGTCGTCTAACGATGCTGAATGCAATAAGCAATAGCGACTTTTTAATGATTTTTTTGGATTTTTGTCAAAATTTACCCTTCACAACTTGGTACAAGTCATAGGACATGGGTACCGGTATGACCGACGGAAGATTTTTGGACAAAAAATTTTTTTGCTCTAACTTTGAGTAAAACGGTCTCAGGATGCATTATTAATCATGAAAAGTGATCTCCGACAGTAAATAGCGAAAGTTACCCGACCATCAAAGTTGCATGGCGGTGCAGGAGACGAAAATCCAAGGTCGTCTAATGTAGGGACGTAAGACACGAAATCAAAATTATGGCATAAAAGCTAAAATAATCATCAGACAGTGGTCATCCAAGGCATATAAGAGTCGTCTAACGATGCTGAATGCAATAAGCAATAGCGACTTTTTAAAGATTTTTTTGGATTTTTGTCAAAATGTACCCTTCACAACTTGGTACAAGTCATAGGACATGGGTACCGGTATGACCGACGGAAGATTTTTGGACAAAAAATTTTTTTGCTCTAACTTTGAGTAAAACGGTCTCAGGATGCATTCTTAATCATGAAAAGTGATCTCCGACGGTAAATAGCAAAAGTCACCCGACCATCAAAGTTGCATGGCGGTGCAGGCGACGAAAATCCAAGGTCGTCTAATGTAGGGACGTAAGACACGAAATCAAAATTTTGGCATAAAATCTAAAATAATCATCAGACAGTGGTCATCCAAGGCATATTAGAGTCGTCTAACGATGCTGAATGCAATAAGCAATAGCGACTTTTTAATGATTTTTTTGGATTTTTGTCAAAATTTACCCTTCACAACTTGGTACAAGTTATGAGACATGGGTACCGGTATAACCGACGGAAGATTTTTTGACAAAAATTTTTTTGACTCTAACTTTGAGTAAAACTGTGTCAGGATGCATTTTTAAGCATGAAAAGTGAACTCCGACGGTAAATAGCAAAAGTCACCCGACCCTCAAAGTTGCATGGCGGTGCAGGAGACGAAAATCCAAGGTCGTCTAATGTAGGGACGTAAGACACGAAATCAAAATTTTGGCATAAAAGCTAAAATAATCATCAGACAGTGGTCATCCAAGGCATATTAGAGTCGTCTAACGATGCTGAATGCAATAAGCAATAGCGACTTTTTAATGATTTTTTTGGATTTTTGTCAAAATTTACCCTTCACAACTTGGTACAAGTTATGAGACATGGGTACCGGTATAACCGACGGAAGATTTTTTGACAAAAATTTTTTTGACTCTAACTTTGAGTAAAACTGTGTCAGGATGCATTTTTAAGCATGAAAAGTGAACTCCGACGGTAAATAGCAAAAGTCACCCGACCCTCAAAGTTGCATGGCGGTGCAGGAGACGAAAATCCAAGGTCGTCTAATGTAGGGACGTAAGACACGAAATCAAAATTTTGGCATAAAATCTAAAATAATCATCAGACAGTGGTCATCCAAGGCATATAAGAGTCGTCTAACGATGCTGAATGCAATAAGCAATAGCGACTTTTTAATGATTTTTTTGGATTTTTGTCAAAATGTACCCTTCACAACTTGGTACAAGTCATAGGACATGGGTACCGGTATGACCGACGGAAGATTTTTGGACAAAAAATTTTTTTGCTCTAACTTTGAGTAAAACGGTCTCAGGATGCATTATTAATCATGAAAAGTGATCTCCGACAGTAAATAGTGAAAGTTACCCGACCATCAAAGTTGCATGGCGGTGCAGGAGACGAAAATCCAAGGTCGTCTAATGTAGGGACGTAAGACACGAAATCAAAATTTTGGCATAAAAGCTAAAATAATCATCAGACAGTGGTCATCCAAGGCATATAAGAGTCGTCTAACGATGCTGAATGCAATAAGCAATAGCGACTTTTTAAAGATTTTTTTGGATTTTTGTCAAAATTTACCCTTCACAACTTGGTACAAGTCATAGGACATGGGTACCGGTATGACCGACGGAAGATTTTTGGACAAAAAATTTTTTTGCTCTAACTTTGAGTAAAACGGTCTCAGGATGCATTATTAATCATGAAAAGTGATCTCCGACAGTAAATAGCGAAAGTTACCCGACCATCAAAGTTGCATGGCGGTGCAGGAGACGAAAATCCAAGGTCGTCTAATGTAGGGACGTAAGACACGAAATCAAAATTTTGGCATAAAATCTAAAATAATCATCAGACAGTGGTCATCCAAGGCATATTAGAGTCGTCTAACGATGCGAAATGCAATAAGCAATAGCGACTTTTTAATGATTTTTTTGGATTTTTGTCAAAATGTACCCTTCACAACTTGGTACAAGTCATAGGACATGGGTACCGGTATGACCGACGGAAGATTTTTGGACAAAAAATTTTTTTGCTCTAACTTTGAGTAAAACGGTCTCAGGATGCATTATTAATCATGAAAAGTGATCTCCGACAGTAAATAGCGAAAGTTACCCGACCATCAAAGTTGCATGGCGGTGCAGGAGACGAAAATCCAAGGTCGTCTAATGTAGGGACGTAAGACACGAAATCAAAATTTTGGCATAAAAGCTAAAATAATCATCAGACAGTGGTCATCCAAGGCATATTAGAGTCGTCTAACGATGCTGAATGCAATAAGCAATAGCGACTTTTTAATGATTTTTTTGGATTTTTGTCAAAATTTACCCTTCACAACTTGGTACAAGTTATGAGACATGGGTACCGGTATAACCGACGGAAGATTTTTTGACAAAAATTTTTTTGACTCTAACTTTGAGTAAAACTGTGTCAGGATGCATTTTTAAGCATGAAAAGTGAACTCCGACGGTAAATAGCAAAAGTCACCCGACCCTCAAAGTTGCATGGCGGTGCAGGAGACGAAAATCCAAGGTCGTCTAATGTAGGGACGTAAGACACGAAATCAAAATTTTGGCATAAAATCTAAAATAATCATCAGACAGTGGTCATCCAAGGCATATAAGAGTCGTCTAACGATGCTGAATGCAATAAGCAATAGCGACTTTTTAATGATTTTTTTGGATTTTTGTCAAAATGTACCCTTCACAACTTGGTACAAGTCATAGGACATGGGTACCGGTATGACCGACGGAAGATTTTTGGACAAAAAATTTTTTTGCTCTAACTTTGAGTAAAACGGTCTCAGGATGCATTATTAATCATGAAAAGTGATCTCCGACAGTAAATAGTGAAAGTTACCCGACCATCAAAGTTGCATGGCGGTGCAGGAGACGAAAATCCAAGGTCGTCTAATGTAGGGACGTAAGACACGAAATCAAAATTTTGGCATAAAAGCTAAAATAATCATCAGACAGTGGTCATCCAAGGCATATAAGAGTCGTCTAACGATGCTGAATGCAATAAGCAATAGCGACTTTTTAAAGATTTTTTTGGATTTTTGTCAAAATTTACCCTTCACAACTTGGTACAAGTCATAGGACATGGGTACCGGTATGACCGACGGAAGATTTTTGGACAAAAAATTTTTTTGCTCTAACTTTGAGTAAAACGGTCTCAGGATGCATTATTAATCATGAAAAGTGATCTCCGACAGTAAATAGCGAAAGTTACCCGACCATCAAAGTTGCATGGCGGTGCAGGAGACGAAAATCCAAGGTCGTCTAATGTAGGGACGTAAGACACGAAATCAAAATTTTGGCATAAAAGCTAAAATAATCATCAGACAGTGGTCATCCAAGGCATATAAGAGTCGTCTAACGATGCTGAATGCAATAAGCAATAGCGACTTTTTAATGATTTTTTTGGATTTTTGTCAAAATTTACCCTTCACAACTTGGTACAAGTTATGAGACATGGGTACCGGTATGACCGACGGAAGATTTTTTGACAAAAATTTTTTTGACTCTAACTTTGAGTAAAACTGTGTCAGGATGCATTTTTAAGCATGAAAAGTGAACTCCGACGGTAAATAGCAAAAGTCACCCGACCCTCAAAGTTGTATGGCGATGTAGGAGAAAAAAATTCCGAGGTCGTTTAATTTTGGGATGGATAAAAATGGTCACTTGTGGTAAAGTGATGTTGTTCATTGGCTATAGTAAGAGGGTATGGTGTCGTGACACAAAAATGAAAAATGTATGGGAACGTGTTCTAAACACTGTCACAAGGTGCAAATCGAGTATCTAGTCGTACCTTAGACACCAGTTCGGGTAAATGAGCCTCTGCTTGGCTCATATGTATGGGGAAAAGTAAGGGTGACCGACATGTCCAAAGGTAAAAAGCGAAAATTCACCCGGCCCTCAGACTTGTATGGAGGTA
>NW_026060453.1:17500-20409 GCF_943734695.1 Anopheles maculipalpis | reverse complement strand
TTTTTGGTTTTGGACCAACCAATTCGACTTGCCTTCATCTCTTGTTAGGTTTATAATATCAATACTCGAACTTATATGCATGTTCAGGGACATCATATTAACTTTCGGTTTGCACCCAAGTCCCGAACTTAGAGATATTTTTGGTTTCTTACTTACCAATTCGACTTGCCTTCATCTCTTGTTAGGTTTATAATATCAATACTCGAACTTATATGCATGTTCAGGGACATCATTTTAACTTTCGGTTTGCACCCAAGTCCCGAACTTAGTGATATTTTTGGTTTCTTACTTACCAATTCGACTTGCCTTCATCTCTTGTTAGGTTTATAATATCAATACTCGAACTTATATGCATGTTCAGGGACATCATTTTAACTTTCGGTTTGCACCCAAGTCCCGAACTTAGAGATATTTTTGGTTTCTTACTTACCAATTCGACTTGCCTTCATCTCTTGTTAGGTTTATAATATCAATACTCGAACTTATATGCATGTTCAGGGACATCATTTTAACTTTCGGTTTGCACCCAAGTCCCGAACTTAGAGATATTTTTGGTTTCTTACTTACCAATTCGACTTGCCTTCATCTCTTGTTAGGTTTATAATATCAATACTCGAACTTATATGCATGTTCAGGGACATCATTTTAACTTTCGGTTTGCACCCAAGTCCCGAACTTAGAGATATTTTGGTTTCTTACTTACCAATTCGACTTGCCTTCATCTCTTGTTAGGTTTATAATATCAATACTCGAACTTATATGCATGTTCAGGGACATCATATTCACTTTCGGTTTGCACCCAAGTCCCGAACTTAGTGATATTTTTGGTTTCTTACCAACCAATTCGACTTGCCTTCATCTCTTGTTAGGTTTATAATATCAATACTCGAACTTATATGCATGTTCAGGGACATCATTTTAACTTTCGGTTTGCACCCAAGTCCCGAACTTAGAGATATTTTTGGTTTTGGACCAACCAATTCGACTTGCCTTCATCTCTTGTTAGGTTTATAATATCAATACTCGAACTTATATGCATGTTCAGGGACATCATATTAACTTTCGGTTTGCACCCAAGTCCCGAACTTAGAGATATTTTTGGTTTCTTACTTACCAATTCGACTTGCCTTCATCTCTTGTTAGGTTTATAATATCAATACTCGAACTTATATGCATGTTCAGGGACATCATTTTAACTTTCGGTTTGCACCCAAGTCCCGAACTTAGTGATATTTTTGGTTTCTTACTTACCAATTCGACTTGCCTTCATCTCTTGTTAGGTTTATAATATCAATACTCGAACTTATATGCATGTTCAGGGACATCATTTTAACTTTCGGTTTGCACCCAAGTCCCGAACTTAGAGATATTTTTGGTTTCTTACTTACCAATTCGACTTGCCTTCATCTCTTGTTAGGTTTATAATATCAATACTCGAACTTATATGCATGTTCAGGGACATCATTTTAACTTTCGGTTTGCACCCAAGTCCCGAACTTAGAGATATTTTTGGTTTCTTACTTACCAATTCGACTTGCCTTCATCTCTTGTTAGGTTTATAATATCAATACTCGAACTTATATGCATGTTCAGGGACATCATTTTAACTTTCGGTTTGCACCCAAGTCCCGAACTTAGAGATATTTTTGGTTTCTTACTTACCAATTCGACTTGCCTTCATCTCTTGTTAGGTTTATAATATCAATACTCGAACTTATATGCATGTTCAGGGACATCATATTCACTTTCGGTTTGCACCCAAGTCCCGAACTTAGAGATATTTTTGGTTTTGGACCAACCAATTCGACTTGCCTTCATCTCTTGTTAGGTTTATAATATCAATACTCGAACTTATATGCATGTTCAGGGACATCATATTAACTTTCGGTTTGTACCCAAGTCCCGAACTTAGTGATATTTTTGGTTTCCGACCAACCAATTCGACTTGCCTTCATCTCTTGTTAGGTTTATAATATCAATACTCGAACTTATATGCATGTTCAGGGACATCATATTAACTTTCGGTTTGCACCCAAGTCCCGAACTTAGAGATATTTTTGGTTTCTTACTTACCAATTCGACTTGCCTTCATCTCTTGTTAGGTTTATAATATCAATACTCGAACTTATATGCATGTTCAGGGACATCATTTTAACTTTCGGTTTGCACCCAAGTCCCGAACTTAGTGATATTTTTGGTTTCTTACTTACCAATTCGACTTGCCTTCATCTCTTGTTAGGTTTATAATATCAATACTCGAACTTATATGCATGTTCAGGGACATCATTTTAACTTTCGGTTTGCACCCAAGTCCCGAACTTAGAGATATTTTTGGTTTCTTACTTACCAATTCGACTTGCCTTCATCTCTTGTTAGGTTTATAATATCAATACTCGAACTTATATGCATGTTCAGGGACATCATATTAACTTTCGGTTTGTACCCAAGTCCCGAACTTAGAGATATTTTTGGTTTCTTACTTACCAATTCGACTTGCCTTCATCTCTTGTTAGGTTAACACAATTTTTAATGCAATTGCATGTATTTTGTGAGCTTATGGGTGAGGGATTTATGTAGCGGACTTAGAGAAATTTTTGAAGTCCAAACATTCAATTTGGACTCCATACTCCATTGCTCCTCTAAGAGGTACCTAGTACCCCGTACCGAAGCAACCTTCACGTTTGAACTTTCCACTAGGAGGTGCAGCCATCACTCGACATGTTAATCATTATCACCCCATACTACTCTCTATATCCGGATACGGCGCTAACCCGATTGCTTGCCCCGACAGCAATCGACCCACTCGTAAGCGGGTTACCCGTAGGTAAGTCAACGATGCGTATTGCCCCCTTCAAGCAAACCGATCATCACTCCGTGGAGGAGTAATGACGGACCCGTACCGGTATCAA
>NW_026060453.1:0-10000 GCF_943734695.1 Anopheles maculipalpis | reverse complement strand
ACTTATTCGTTTCGATACCTTACACTACGTCAAGCTTATTCAATTTGTATATTCGCATGGCGAACGTTTTGATGCGGAGACGTTCAGAGTCCGCGGTACTTCCAACCGGGTATGGTTGCCGTACGACCAACAGGAGATAACATCCAACACACTACAATCCTTTGAGGGTTTTAGGGCATCGTCCCGATACCCTAGCTATGCACAACATTTGCTCATTTACCCGTACTGGTGTCTAAGGTACGACTAGATACTCAACTTGCACCTTGTGACAGTGTTTAGAACACATTTCCAAACATTTTTCATTTTTGTGTCACGACACCATACCCTCTTACTATAGCCAACGAACAACATCACCTTACCACAAGTGACCATTTTTATCCGTCCCTACATTAAACGACTTTGACACATTTTTCTCCTATACCTCCATACAAGTCCGAGGGCCGGGTGAATTTTCGCTTTTTACCTTTGGACATGTCGGTCACCCTTACTTTTCCCCATACATATGAGCCAAGCAGAGGCTCATTTACCCGTACTGGTGTCTAAGGTACGACTAGATACTCGATTTGCACCTTGTGACAGTGTTTAGAACACGTTCCCATACATTTTTCATTTTTGTGTCACGACACCATACCCTCTTACTATAGCCAATGAACAACATCACTTTACCACAAGTGACCATTTTTATCCATCCCAAAATTAAACGACCTCGGAAATTTTTTCTCCTACATCGCCATACAACTTTGAGGGTCGGGTGACTTTTGCTATTTACCGTCGGAGATCACTTTTCATGCTTAAAAATGCATCCTGACACAGTTTTACTCAAAGTTAGAGTCAAAAAAATTTTTGTCAAAAAATCTTCCGTCGGTCATACCGATACCCATGTCCTATAACTTGTACCAAGTTGTGAAGGGTAAATTTTGACAAAAATCCAAAAAAATCATTAAAAAGTCGCTATTGCTTATTGCATTCAGCATCGTTAGACGACTCTTATATGCCTTGGATGACCACTGTCTGATGATTACTTAAGCTTTTATGCCAAAATTTTGATTTCGTGTCTTACGTCCCTACATTAGACGACCTTGGACTTTCGTCTCCTACACCGCCATGCAACTTTGATGGTCGGGTAACTTTCGCTATTTACTGTCGGAGATCACTTTTCGTGATTAATAATGCATCCTGACACCGTTTTACTCAAAGTTAGAGTAAAAAAATTTTTTGTCCAAAAATCTTCCGTCGGTCATACCGGTACCCATGTCCTATGACTTGTACCAAGTTGTGAAGGGTACATTTTGACAAAAATCCAAAAAAATCATTAAAAAGTCGCTATTGCTTATTGCATTCAGCATCGTTAGACGACTCTAATATGCCTTGGATGACCACTGTCTGATGATTATTTTAGCTTTTATGCCAAAATTTTGATTTCGTGTCTTACGTCCCTACATTAGACGACCTTGGATTTTCGTCTCCTGCACCGCCATGCAACTTTGATGGTCGGGTAACTTTCGCTATTTACTGTCGGAGATCACTTTTCATGATTAATAATGCATCCTGAGACCGTTTTACTCAAAGTTAGAGCAAAAAAATTTTTTGTCCAAAAATCTTCCGTCGGTCATACCGGTACCCATGTCCTATGACTTGTACCAAGTTGTGAAGGGTACATTTTGACAAAAATCCAAAAAAATCTTTAAAAAGTCGCTATTGCTTATTGCATTCAGCATCGTTAGACGACTCTTATATGCCTTGGATGACCACTGTCTGATGATTATTTTAGATTTTATGCCAAAATTTTGATTTCGTGTCTTACGTCCCTACATTAGACGACCTTGGATTTTCTTCTCCCACACCGCCATACAACTTTGATGGTCGGGTGATTTTTGCTATTTACTGTCGGTGTTCACTTTTCGTGGTTAAATATGTATTCTGAGACAGTTTTACTCAAAGTTAGAGAAAAAAATTTTCTTCTCAAAAAATCCCCCGAAACCAATGTCTTATACATTGTACCAGGTTATGAGGCGCACCTGTGTGTGAAGAGTTCTTCGTGTGGTTTATAGACATTTCAGGCACTTGGTATATATTTTTGGTTTCTTACCAACCAATTCGACTTGCCTTCATCTCTTGTTAGGTTTATAATATCAATACTCGAACTTATATGCATGTTCAGGGACATCATTTTAACTTTCGGTTTGCACCCAAGTCCCGAACTTAGAGATATTTTTGGTTTTGGACCAACCAATTCGACTTGCCTTCATCTCTTGTTAGGTTTATAATATCAATACTCGAACTTATATGCATGTTCAGGGACATCATTTTAACTTTCGGTTTGTACCCAAGTCCCGAACTTAGTGATATTTTTGGTTTCCGACCAACCAATTCGACTTGCCTTCATCGCTTGTTAGGTTTATAATATCAATACTCGAACTTATATGCATGTTCAGGGACATCATTTTAACTTTCGGTTTGTACCCAAGTCCCGAACTTAGTGATATTTTTGGTTTCCAACCAACCAATTCGACTTGCCTTCATCTCTTGTTAGGTTTATAATATCAATACTCGAACTTATATGCATGTTCAGGGACATCATATTAACTTTCGGTTTGTACCCAAGTCCCGAACTTAGTGATATTTTTGGTTTCCGACCAACCAATTCGACTTGCCTTCATCTCTTGTTAGGTTTATAATATCAATACTCGAACTTATATGCATGTTCAGGAACATCATTTTAACTTTCGGTTTGCACCCAAGTCCCGAACTTAGAGATATTTTTGGTTTTGGACCAACCAATTCGACTTGCCTTCATCTCTTGTTAGGTTTATAATATCAATACTCGAACTTATATGCATGTTCAGGGACATCATATTAACTTTCGGTTTGTACCCAAGTCCCGAACTTAGTGATATTTTTGGTTTCCGACCAACCAATTCGACTTGCCTTCATCGCTTGTTAGGTTTATAATATCAATACTCGAACTTATATGCATGTTCAGGGACATCATTTTAACTTTCGGTTTGTACCCAAGTCCCGAACTTAGTGATATTTTTGGTTTCCAACCAACCAATTCGACTTGCCTTCATCTCTTGTTAGGTTTATAATATCAATACTCGAACTTATATGCATGTTCAGGGACATCATATTAACTTTCGGTTTGTACCCAAGTCCCGAACTTAGAGATATTTTTGGTTTCTTACTTACCAATTCGACTTGCCTTCATCTCTTGTTAGGTTTATAATATCAATACTCGAACTTATATGCATGTTCAGGGACATCATATTCACTTTCGGTTTGCACCCAAGTCCCGAACTTAGTGATATTTTTGGTTTCTTACCAACCAATTCGACTTGCCTTCATCTCTTGTTAGGTTTATAATATCAATACTCGAACTTATATGCATGTTCAGGGACATCATTTTAACTTTCGGTTTGCACCCAAGTCCCGAACTTAGAGATATTTTTGGTTTCTTACTTACCAATTCGACTTGCCTTCATCTCTTGTTAGGTTTATAATATCAATACTCGAACTTATATGCATGTTCAGGGACATCATATTAACTTTCGGTTTGCACCCAAGTCCCGAACTTAGTGATATTTTTGGTTTCTTACCAACCAATTCGACTTGCCTTCATCTCTTGTTAGGTTTATAATATCAATACTCGAACTTATATGCATGTTCAGGGACATCATTTTAACTTTCGGTTTGCACCCAAGTCCCGAACTTAGAGATATTTTTGGTTTTGGACCAACCAATTCGACTTGCCTTCATCTCTTGTTAGGTTTATAATATCAATACTCGAACTTATATGCATGTTCAGGGACATCATATTAACTTTCGGTTTGCACCCAAGTCCCGAACTTAGAGATATTTTTGGTTTCTTACTTACCAATTCGACTTGCCTTCATCTCTTGTTAGGTTTATAATATCAATACTCGAACTTATATGCATGTTCAGGGACATCATTTTAACTTTCGGTTTGCACCCAAGTCCCGAACTTAGTGATATTTTTGGTTTCTTACTTACCAATTCGACTTGCCTTCATCTCTTGTTAGGTTTATAATATCAATACTCGAACTTATATGCATGTTCAGGGACATCATTTTAACTTTCGGTTTGCACCCAAGTCCCGAACTTAGAGATATTTTTGGTTTCTTACTTACCAATTCGACTTGCCTTCATCTCTTGTTAGGTTTATAATATCAATACTCGAACTTATATGCATGTTCAGGGACATCATTTTAACTTTCGGTTTGCACCCAAGTCCCGAACTTAGAGATATTTTTGGTTTCTTACTTACCAATTCGACTTGCCTTCATCTCTTGTTAGGTTTATAATATCAATACTCGAACTTATATGCATGTTCAGGGACATCATTTTAACTTTCGGTTTGCACCCAAGTCCCGAACTTAGAGATATTTTTGGTTTCTTACTTACCAATTCGACTTGCCTTCATCTCTTGTTAGGTTTATAATATCAATACTCGAACTTATATGCATGTTCAGGGACATCATATTCACTTTCGGTTTGCACCCAAGTCCCGAACTTAGTGATATTTTTGGTTTCTTACCAACCAATTCGACTTGCCTTCATCTCTTGTTAGGTTTATAATATCAATACTCGAACTTATATGCATGTTCAGGGACATCATTTTAACTTTCGGTTTGCACCCAAGTCCCGAACTTAGAGATATTTTTGGTTTTGGACCAACCAATTCGACTTGCCTTCATCTCTTGTTAGGTTTATAATATCAATACTCGAACTTATATGCATGTTCAGGGACATCATATTAACTTTCGGTTTGCACCCAAGTCCCGAACTTAGAGATATTTTTGGTTTCTTACTTACCAATTCGACTTGCCTTCATCTCTTGTTAGGTTTATAATATCAATACTCGAACTTATATGCATGTTCAGGGACATCATTTTAACTTTCGGTTTGCACCCAAGTCCCGAACTTAGTGATATTTTTGGTTTCTTACTTACCAATTCGACTTGCCTTCATCTCTTGTTAGGTTTATAATATCAATACTCGAACTTATATGCATGTTCAGGGACATCATTTTAACTTTCGGTTTGCACCCAAGTCCCGAACTTAGAGATATTTTTGGTTTCTTACTTACCAATTCGACTTGCCTTCATCTCTTGTTAGGTTTATAATATCAATACTCGAACTTATATGCATGTTCAGGGACATCATTTTAACTTTCGGTTTGCACCCAAGTCCCGAACTTAGAGATATTTTTGGTTTCTTACTTACCAATTCGACTTGCCTTCATCTCTTGTTAGGTTTATAATATCAATACTCGAACTTATATGCATGTTCAGGGACATCATTTTAACTTTCGGTTTGCACCCAAGTCCCGAACTTAGAGATATTTTTGGTTTCTTACTTACCAATTCGACTTGCCTTCATCTCTTGTTAGGTTTATAATATCAATACTCGAACTTATATGCATGTTCAGGGACATCATATTCACTTTCGGTTTGCACCCAAGTCCCGAACTTAGAGATATTTTTGGTTTTGGACCAACCAATTCGACTTGCCTTCATCTCTTGTTAGGTTTATAATATCAATACTCGAACTTATATGCATGTTCAGGGACATCATATTAACTTTCGGTTTGTACCCAAGTCCCGAACTTAGTGATATTTTTGGTTTCCGACCAACCAATTCGACTTGCCTTCATCGCTTGTTAGGTTTATAATATCAATACTCGAACTTATATGCATGTTCAGGGACATCATTTTAACTTTCGGTTTGTACCCAAGTCCCGAACTTAGTGATATTTTTGGTTTCCAACCAACCAATTCGACTTGCCTTCATCTCTTGTTAGGTTTATAATATCAATACTCGAACTTATATGCATGTTCAGGGACATCATATTAACTTTCGGTTTGTACCCAAGTCCCGAACTTAGTGATATTTTTGGTTTCCGACCAACCAATTCGACTTGCCTTCATCTCTTGTTAGGTTTATAATATCAATACTCGAACTTATATGCATGTTCAGGAACATCATTTTAACTTTCGGTTTGCACCCAAGTCCCGAACTTAGAGATATTTTTGGTTTTGGACCAACCAATTCGACTTGCCTTCATCTCTTGTTAGGTTTATAATATCAATACTCGAACTTATATGCATGTTCAGGGACATCATATTAACTTTCGGTTTGTACCCAAGTCCCGAACTTAGTGATATTTTTGGTTTCCGACCAACCAATTCGACTTGCCTTCATCGCTTGTTAGGTTTATAATATCAATACTCGAACTTATATGCATGTTCAGGGACATCATTTTAACTTTCGGTTTGTACCCAAGTCCCGAACTTAGTGATATTTTTGGTTTCCAACCAACCAATTCGACTTGCCTTCATCTCTTGTTAGGTTTATAATATCAATACTCGAACTTATATGCATGTTCAGGGACATCATATTAACTTTCGGTTTGTACCCAAGTCCCGAACTTAGAGATATTTTTGGTTTCTTACTTACCAATTCGACTTGCCTTCATCTCTTGTTAGGTTTATAATATCAATACTCGAACTTATATGCATGTTCAGGGACATCATATTCACTTTCGGTTTGCACCCAAGTCCCGAACTTAGTGATATTTTTGGTTTCTTACCAACCAATTCGACTTGCCTTCATCTCTTGTTAGGTTTATAATATCAATACTCGAACTTATATGCATGTTCAGGGACATCATTTTAACTTTCGGTTTGCACCCAAGTCCCGAACTTAGAGATATTTTTGGTTTCTTACTTACCAATTCGACTTGCCTTCATCTCTTGTTAGGTTTATAATATCAATACTCGAACTTATATGCATGTTCAGGGACATCATATTCACTTTCGGTTTGCACCCAAGTCCCGAACTTAGTGATATTTTTGGTTTCTTACCAACCAATTCGACTTGCCTTCATCTCTTGTTAGGTTTATAATATCAATACTCGAACTTATATGCATGTTCAGGGACATCATTTTAACTTTCGGTTTGCACCCAAGTCCCGAACTTAGAGATATTTTTGGTTTTGGACCAACCAATTCGACTTGCCTTCATCTCTTGTTAGGTTTATAATATCAATACTCGAACTTATATGCATGTTCAGGGACATCATATTAACTTTCGGTTTGCACCCAAGTCCCGAACTTAGAGATATTTTTGGTTTCTTACTTACCAATTCGACTTGCCTTCATCTCTTGTTAGGTTTATAATATCAATACTCGAACTTATATGCATGTTCAGGGACATCATATTAACTTTCGGTTTGCACCCAAGTCCCGAACTTAGTGATATTTTTGGTTTCTTACTTACCAATTCGACTTGCCTTCATCTCTTGTTAGGTTTATAATATCAATACTCGAACTTATATGCATGTTCAGGGACATCATTTTAACTTTCGGTTTGCACCCAAGTCCCGAACTTAGAGATATTTTTGGTTTCTTACTTACCAATTCGACTTGCCTTCATCTCTTGTTAGGTTTATAATATCAATACTCGAACTTATATGCATGTTCAGGGACATCATTTTAACTTTCGGTTTGCACCCAAGTCCCGAACTTAGAGATATTTTTGGTTTCTTACTTACCAATTCGACTTGCCTTCATCTCTTGTTAGGTTTATAATATCAATACTCGAACTTATATGCATGTTCAGGGACATCATTTTAACTTTCGGTTTGCACCCAAGTCCCGAACTTAGAGATATTTTTGGTTTCTTACTTACCAATTCGACTTGCCTTCATCTCTTGTTAGGTTTATAATATCAATACTCGAACTTATATGCATGTTCAGGGACATCATATTCACTTTCGGTTTGCACCCAAGTCCGAACTTAGTGATATTTTTGGTTTCTTACCAACCAATTCGACTTGCCTTCATCTCTTGTTAGGTTTATAATATCAATACTCGAACTTATATGCATGTTCAGGGACATCATTTTAACTTTCGGTTTGCACCCAAGTCCCGAACTTAGAGATATTTTTGGTTTTGGACCAACCAATTCGACTTGCCTTCATCTCTTGTTAGGTTTATAATATCAATACTCGAACTTATATGCATGTTCAGGGACATCATATTAACTTTCGGTTTGCACCCAAGTCCCGAACTTAGAGATATTTTTGGTTTCTTACTTACCAATTCGACTTGCCTTCATCTCTTGTTAGGTTTATAATATCAATACTCGAACTTATATGCATGTTCAGGGACATCATTTTAACTTTCGGTTTGCACCCAAGTCCCGAACTTAGTGATATTTTTGGTTTCTTACTTACCAATTCGACTTGCCTTCATCTCTTGTTAGGTTTATAATATCAATACTCGAACTTATATGCATGTTCAGGGACATCATTTTAACTTTCGGTTTGCACCCAAGTCCCGAACTTAGAGATATTTTTGGTTTCTTACTTACCAATTCGACTTGCCTTCATCTCTTGTTAGGTTTATAATATCAATACTCGAACTTATATGCATGTTCAGGGACATCATTTTAACTTTCGGTTTGCACCCAAGTCCCGAACTTAGAGATATTTTTGGTTTCTTACTTACCAATTCGACTTGCCTTCATCTCTTGTTAGGTTTATAATATCAATACTCGAACTTATATGCATGTTCAGGGACATCATTTTAACTTTCGGTTTGCACCCAAGTCCCGAACTTAGAGATATTTTTGGTTTCTTACTTACCAATTCGACTTGCCTTCATCTCTTGTTAGGTTTATAATATCAATACTCGAACTTATATGCATGTTCAGGGACATCATATTCACTTTCGGTTTGCACCCAAGTCCCGAACTTAGAGATATTTTTGGTTTTGGACCAACCAATTCGACTTGCCTTCATCTCTTGTTAGGTTTATAATATCAATACTCGAACTTATATGCATGTTCAGGAACATCATTTTAACTTTCGGTTTGCACCCAAGTCCCGAACTTAGAGATATTTTTGGTTTTGGACCAACCAATTCGACTTGCCTTCATCTCTTGTTAGGTTTATAATATCAATACTCGAACTTATATGCATGTTCAGGGACATCATATTAACTTTCGGTTTGTACCCAAGTCCCGAACTTAGTGATATTTTTGGTTTCCGACCAACCAATTCGACTTGCCTTCATCGCTTGTTAGGTTTATAATATCAATACTCGAACTTATATGCATGTTCAGGGACATCATTTTAACTTTCGGTTTGTACCCAAGTCCCGAACTTAGTGATATTTTTGGTTTCCAACCAACCAATTCGACTTGCCTTCATCTCTTGTTAGGTTTATAATATCAATACTCGAACTTATATGCATGTTCAGGGACATCATATTAACTTTCGGTTTGTACCCAAGTCCCGAACTTAGAGATATTTTTGGTTTCTTACTTACCAATTCGACTTGCCTTCATCTCTTGTTAGGTTTATAATATCAATACTCGAACTTATATGCATGTTCAGGGACATCATATTCACTTTCGGTTTGCACCCAAGTCCCGAACTTAGTGATATTTTTGGTTTCTTACCACCAATTCGACTTGCCTTCATCTCTTGTTAGGTTTATAATATCAATACTCGAACTTATATGCATGTTCAGGGACATCATTTTAACTTTCGGTTTGCACCCAAGTCCCGAACTTAGAGATATTTTTGGTTTCTTACTTACCAATTCGACTTGCCTTCATCTCTTGTTAGGTTTATAATATCAATACTCGAACTTATATGCATGTTCAGGGACATCATATTCACTTTCGGTTTGCACCCAAGTCCCGAACTTAGTGATATTTTTGGTTTCTTACCAACCAATTCGACTTGCCTTCATCTCTTGTTAGGTTTATAATATCAATACTCGAACTTATATGCATGTTCAGGGACATCATTTTAACTTTCGGTTTGCACCCAAGTCCCGAACTTAGAGATATTTTTGGTTTTGGACCAACCAATTCGACTTGCCTTCATCTCTTGTTAGGTTTATAATATCAATACTCGAACTTATATGCATGTTCAGGGACATCATATTAACTTTCGGTTTGCACCCAC
>NW_026060452.1:5000-20507 GCF_943734695.1 Anopheles maculipalpis | reverse complement strand
TGCTTGGTGGTGTATTCGTGTGTACTGTCGCACCTTTCCGGGTGTGTTCAGTATGCACGATGAATGAGTTGGAAAACGAAAGACAGAGAGAGAATTCAAATGTTACTGAGCATATAAGCGAAGAGTGTGTGGGTTCATAAGAATGTTGATCATATGCAGTTGATACCGGTACGGGTCCGTCATTACTCCTCCACGGAGTGATGATCGGTTTGCTTGAAGGGGGCAATACGCATCGTTGACTTACCTACGGGTAACCCGCTTACGAGTGGGTCGATTGCTGTCGGGGCAAGCAATCGGGTTAGCGCCGTATCCGGATATAGAGAGTAGTATGGGGTGATAATGATTAACATGTCGAGTGATGGCTGCACCTCCTAGTGGAAAGTTCAAACGTGACGGTTGCTTCGCTACGGGGTACTAGGTACCTCTTAGAGGAGCAATGGAGTATGGAGTCCAAATTGAATGTTTGGACTTCAAAAATTTCTCTAAGTCCGGTACTTAAATCCCTCGGACATAAACTCACAAAATACATGTTATTGCATTAAAAATTTTGCTAACCTAACAAGAGATGAAGGCAAGTCGAATTGGTTGGTCGGAAACCAAAAATATCACTAAGTTCGGGACTTGGGTACAAACCGAAAGTTAATATGATGTCCCTGAACATGCATATAAGTTCGAGTATTGATATTATAAACCTAACAAGAGATGAAGGCAAGTCGAATTGGTTGGTGAGAAACCAAAAATATCACTAAGTTCGGGACTTGGGTACAAACCGAAAGTTAAAATGATGTCCCTGAACATGCACATAAGTTCGAGTATTGATATTATAAACCTAACAAGAGATGAAGGCAAGTCGAATTGGTAAGTAAGAAACCAAAAATATCTCTAAGTTCGGGACTTGGGTACAAACCGAAAGTTAAAATGATGTCCCTGAACATGCATATAAGTTCGAGTATTGATATTATAAACCTAACAAGAGATGAAGGCAAGTCGAATTGGTTGATAAGAAACCAAAAATATCTCTAAGTTCGGGACTTGGGTACAAACCGAAAGTTAAAATGATGTCCCTGAACATGCATATAAGTTCGAGTATTGATATTATAAACCTAACAAGAGATGAAGGCAAGTCGAATTGGTTGGTGAGAAACCAAAAATATCTCTAAGTTCGGGACTTGGGTGCAAACCGAAAGTTAAAATGATGTCCCTGAACATGCATATAAGTTCGAGTATTGATATTATAAACCTAACAAGAGATGAAGGCAAGTCGAATTGGTTGATAAGAAACCAAAAATATCTCTAAGTTCGGGACTTGGGTGCAAACCGAAAGTTAAAATGATGTCCCTGAACATGCATATAAGTTCGAGTATTGATATTATAAACCTAACAAGAGATGAAGGCAGTCGAATTGGTTGATAAGAAACCAAAAATATCACTAAGTTCGGGACTTGGGTGCAAACCGAAAGTTAAAATGATGTCCCTGAACATGCATATAAGTTCGAGTATTGATATTATAAACCTAACAAGAGATGAAGGCAAGTCGAATTGGTTGGTAAGAAACCAAAAATATCACTGAGTTCGGGACTTGTGCGCAAACCAAAAGTTAATATGATGTCCCTGAACATGCATATAAGTTCGAGCATTGATATTATAAACCTAACAAGAGATGAAGGCAAGTCGAATTGGTAAGTAAGAAACCAAAAATATCTCTAAGTTCGGGACTTGTGCGCAAACCGAAAGTTAATATGATGTCCCTGAACATGCATATAAGTTCGAGTATTGATATTATAAACCTAACAAGAGATGAAGGCAAGTCGAATTGGTTGGTCCAAAACCAAAAATATCTCTAAGTTCGGGACTTGGGTACAAACCGAAAGTTAAAATGATGTCCCTGAACATGCATATAAGTTCGAGTATTGATATTATAAACCTAACAAGAGATGAAGGCAAGTCGAATTGGTTGGTCCGAAACCAAAAATATCACTAAGTTCGGGACTTGGGTGCAAACCGAAAGTTAAAATGATGTCCCTGAACATGCATATAAGTTCGAGTATTGATATTATAAACCTAACAAGAGATGAAGGCAAGTCGAATTGGTTGGTCGGAAACCAAAAATATCACTAAGTTCGGGACTTGGGTACAAACCGAAAGTTAATATGATGTCCCTGAACATGCATATAAGTTCGAGTATTGATATTATAAACCTAACAAGAGATGAAGGCAAGTCGAATTGGTTGGTGAGAAACCAAAAATATCACTAAGTTCGGGACTTGGGTACAAACCGAAAGTTAAAATGATGTCCCTGAACATGCACATAAGTTCGAGTATTGATATTATAAACCTAACAAGAGATGAAGGCAAGTCGAATTGGTAAGTAAGAAACCAAAAATATCTCTAAGTTCGGGACTTGTGCGCAAACCAAAAGTTAATATGATGTCCCTGAACATGCATATAAGTTCGAGTATTGATATTATAAACCTAACAAGAGATGAAGGCAAGTCGAATTGGTTGGTCCAAAACCAAAAATATCTCTAAGTTCGGGACTTGGGTACAAACCGAAAGTTAATATGATGTCCCTGAACATGCATATAAGTTCGAGTATTGATATTATAAACCTAACAAGAGATGAAGGCAAGTCGAATTGGTTGGTGAGAAACCAAAAATATCTCTAAGTTCGGGACTTGGGTACAAACCGAAAGTTAATATGATGTCCCTGAACATGCATATAAGTTCGAGTATTGATATTATAAACCTAACAAGAGATGAAGGCAAGTCGAATTGGTTGGTCCGAAACCAAAAATATCTCTAAGTTCGGGACTTGGGTGCAAACCGAAAGTTAAAATGATGTCCCTGAACATGCATATAAGTTCGAGTATTGATATTATAAACCTAACAAGAGATGAAGGCAAGTCGAATTGGTTGGTCGGAAACCAAAAATATCACTAAGTTCGGGACTTGTGCGCAAACCAAAAGTTAAAATGATGTCCCTGAACATGCATATAAGTTCGAGTATTGATATTATAAACCTAACAAGAGATGAAGGCAAGTCGAATTGGTTGGTCCAAAACCAAAAATATCACTAAGTTCGGGACTTGGGTGCAAACCGAAAGTTAAAATGATGTCCCTGAACATGCATATAAGTTCGAGTATTGATATTATAAACCTAACAAGAGATGAAGGCAAGTCGAATTGGTTGGTCCGAAACCAAAAATATCTCTAAGTTCGGGACTTGGGTGCAAACCGAAAGTTAAAATGATGTCCCTGAACATGCATATAAGTTCGAGTATTGATATTATAAACCTAACAAGAGATGAAGGCAAGTCGAATTGGTTGGTCCGAAACCAAAAATATCTCTAAGTTCGGGACTTGGGTGCAAACCGAAAGTTAAAATGATGTCCCTGAACATGCATATAAGTTCGAGTATTGATATTATAAACCTAACAAGAGATGAAGGCAGTCGAATTGGTTGATAAGAAACCAAAAATATCACTAAGTTCGGGACTTGGGTGCAAACCGAAAGTTAAAATGATGTCCCTGAACATGCATATAAGTTCGAGTATTGATATTATAAACCTAACAAGAGATGAAGGCAAGTCGAATTGGTTGGTAAGAAACCAAAAATATAACTGAGTTCGGGACTTGTGTGCAAACCGAAAGTTAAAATGATGTCCCTGAACATGCATATAAGTTCGAGTATTGATATTATAAACCTAACAAGAGATGAAGGCAAGTCGAATTGGTTGATAAGAAACCAAAAATATCTCTAAGTTCGGGACTTGGGTACAAACCGAAAGTTAAAATGATGTCCCTGAACATGCATATAAGTTCGAGTATTGATATTATAAACCTAACAAGAGATGAAGGCAAGTCGAATTGGTTGGTGAGAAACCAAAAATATCACTAAGTTCGGGACTTGGGTACAAACCGAAAGTTAAAATGATGTCCCTGAACATGCACATAAGTTCGAGTATTGATATTATAAACCTAACAAGAGATGAAGGCAAGTCGAATTGGTAAGTAAGAAACCAAAAATATCTCTAAGTTCGGGACTTGTGCGCAAACCAAAAGTTAATATGATGTCCCTGAACATGCATATAAGTTCGAGTATTGATATTATAAACCTAACAAGAGATGAAGGCAAGTCGAATTGGTTGGTCCAAAACCAAAAATATCACTAAGTTCGGGACTTGGGTACAAACCGAAAGTTAAAATGATGTCCCTGAACATGCATATAAGTTCGAGTATTGATATTATAAACCTAACAAGAGATGAAGGCAAGTCGAATTGGTTGGTCCGAAACCAAAAATATCACTAAGTTCGGGACTTGGGTGCAAACCGAAAGTTAAAATGATGTCCCTGAACATGCATATAAGTTCGAGTATTGATATTATAAACCTAACAAGAGATGAAGGCAAGTCGAATTGGTTGGTAAGAAACCAAAAATATCACTGAGTTCGGGACTTGTGCGCAAACCAAAAGTTAATATGATGTCCCTGAACATGCATATAAGTTCGAGCATTGATATTATAAACCTAACAAGAGATGAAGGCAAGTCGATTTGGTTGGTGAGAAACCAAAAATATCACTAAGTTCGGGACTTGGGTACAAACCGAAAGTTAAAATGATGTCCCTGAACATGCATATAAGTTCGAGTATTGATATTATAAACCTAACAAGAGATGAAGGCAAGTCGAATTGGTTGGTAAGAAACCAAAAATATCACTAAGTTCGGGACTTGGGTACAAACCGAAAGTTAATATGATGTCCCTGAACATGCATATAAGTTCGAGTATTGATATTATAAACCTAACAAGAGATGAAGGCAAGTCGAATTGGTTGGTGAGAAACCAAAAATATCACTAAGTTCGGGACTTGGGTACAAACCGAAAGTTAAAATGATGTCCCTGAACATGCACATAAGTTCGAGTATTGATATTATAAACCTAACAAGAGATGAAGGCAAGTCGAATTGGTTGGTCCGAAACCAAAAATATCTCTAAGTTCGGGACTTGGGTGCAAACCGAAAGTTAAAATGATGTCCCTGAACATGCATATAAGTTCGAGTATTGATATTATAAACCTAACAAGAGATGAAGGCAAGTCGAATTGGTTGGTCCAAAACCAAAAATATCACTAAGTTCGGGACTTGTGCGCAAACCAAAAGTTAATATGATGTCCCTGAACATGCATATAAGTTCGAGTATTGATATTATAAACCTAACAAGAGATGAAGGCAAGTCGAATTGGTTGGTGAGAAACCAAAAATATCACTAAGTTCGGGACTTGGGTACAAACCGAAAGTTAAAATGATGTCCCTGAACATGCACATAAGTTCGAGTATTGATATTATAAACCTAACAAGAGATGAAGGCAAGTCGAATTGGTAAGTAAGAAACCAAAAATATCTCTAAGTTCGGGACTTGTGCGCAAACCAAAAGTTAATATGATGTCCCTGAACATGCATATAAGTTCGAGTATTGATATTATAAACCTAACAAGAGATGAAGGCAAGTCGAATTGGTTGGTCCAAAACCAAAAATATCACTAAGTTCGGGACTTGGGTACAAACCGAAAGTTAAAATGATGTCCCTGAACATGCATATAAGTTCGAGTATTGATATTATAAACCTAACAAGAGATGAAGGCAAGTCGAATTGGTTGGTGAGAAACCAAAAATATCTCTAAGTTCGGGACTTGGGTACAAACCGAAAGTTAATATGATGTCCCTGAACATGCATATAAGTTCGAGTATTGATATTATAAACCTAACAAGAGATGAAGGCAAGTCGAATTGGTTGGTCCGAAACCAAAAATATCTCTAAGTTCGGGACTTGGGTGCAAACCGAAAGTTAAAATGATGTCCCTGAACATGCATATAAGTTCGAGTATTGATATTATAAACCTAACAAGAGATGAAGGCAAGTCGAATTGGTTGGTCGGAAACCAAAAATATCACTAAGTTCGGGACTTGTGCGCAAACCAAAAGTTAAAATGATGTCCCTGAACATGCATATAAGTTCGAGTATTGATATTATAAACCTAACAAGAGATGAAGGCAAGTCGAATTGGTTGGTCCAAAACCAAAAATATCACTAAGTTCGGGACTTGTGCGCAAACCAAAAGTTAAAATGATGTCCCTGAACATGCATATAAGTTCGAGTATTGATATTATAAACCTAACAAGAGATGAAGGCAAGTCGAATTGGTTGATAAGAAACCAAAAATATCTCTAAGTTCGGGACTTGGGTGCAAACCGAAAGTTAAAATGATGTCCCTGAACATGCATATAAGTTCGAGTATTGATATTATAAACCTAACAAGAGATGAAGGCAAGTCGAATTGGTTGGTCCGAAACCAAAAATATCTCTAAGTTCGGGACTTGGGTGCAAACCGAAAGTTAAAATGATGTCCCTGAACATGCATATAAGTTCGAGTATTGATATTATAAACCTAACAAGAGATGAAGGCAAGTCGAATTGGTTGGTCCGAAACCAAAAATATCTCTAAGTTCGGGACTTGGGTGCAAACCGAAAGTTAAAATGATGTCCCTGAACATGCATATAAGTTCGAGTATTGATATTATAAACCTAACAAGAGATGAAGGCAGTCGAATTGGTTGATAAGAAACCAAAAATATCACTAAGTTCGGGACTTGGGTGCAAACCGAAAGTTAAAATGATGTCCCTGAACATGCATATAAGTTCGAGTATTGATATTATAAACCTAACAAGAGATGAAGGCAAGTCGAATTGGTTGGTAAGAAACCAAAAATATCACTGAGTTCGGGACTTGGGTGCAAACCGAAAGTTAAAATGATGTCCCTGAACATGCATATAAGTTCGAGTATTGATATTATAAACCTAACAAGAGATGAAGGCAAGTCGAATTGGTTGATAAGAAACCAAAAATATCTCTAAGTTCGGGACTTGGGTACAAACCGAAAGTTAAAATGATGTCCCTGAACATGCATATAAGTTCGAGTATTGATATTATAAACCTAACAAGAGATGAAGGCAAGTCGAATTGGTTGGTGAGAAACCAAAAATATCTCTAAGTTCGGGACTTGGGTGCAAACCGAAAGTTAAAATGATGTCCCTGAACATGCATATAAGTTCGAGTATTGATATTATAAACCTAACAAGAGATGAAGGCAAGTCGAATTGGTTGATAAGAAACCAAAAATATCTCTAAGTTCGGGACTTGGGTGCAAACCGAAAGTTAAAATGATGTCCCTGAACATGCATATAAGTTCGAGTATTGATATTATAAACCTAACAAGAGATGAAGGCAAGTCGAATTGGTTGGTGAGAAACCAAAAATATCACTAAGTTCGGGACTTGGGTACAAACCGAAAGTTAATATGATGTCCCTGAACATGCATATAAGTTCGAGTATTGATATTATAAACCTAACAAGAGATGAAGGCAAGTCGAATTGGTTGGTCCAAAACCAAAAATATCACTAAGTTCGGGACTTGTGCGCAAACCAATAGTTAATATGATGTCCCTGAACATGCATATAAGTTCGAGTATTGATATTATAAACCTAACAAGAGATGAAGGCAAGTCGAATTGGTTGGTCCAAAACCAAAAATATCACTAAGTTCGGGACTTGGGTGCAAACCGAAAGTTAAAATGATGTCCCTGAACATGCATATAAGTTCGAGTATTGATATTATAAACCTAACAAGAGATGAAGGCAAGTCGAATTGGTTGGTCCAAAACCAAAAATATCACTAAGTTCGGGACTTGGGTACAAACCGAAAGTTAATATGATGTCCCTGAACATGCATATAAGTTCGAGTATTGATATTATAAACCTAACAAGAGATGAAGGCAAGTCGAATTGGTTGATAAGAAACCAAAAATATCTCTAAGTTCGGGACTTGGGTACAAACCAAAAGTTAAAATGATGTCCCTGAACATGCATATAAGTTCGAGTATTGATATTATAAACCTAACAAGAGATGAAGGCAAGTCGAATTGGTTGGTCCAAAACCAAAAATATCTCTAAGTTCGGGACTTGTGCGCAAACCTAAAGTTAATATGATGTCCCTGAACATGCATATAAGTTCGAGTATTGATATTATAAACCTAACAAGAGATGAAGGCAAGTCGAATTGGTTGGTCCAAAACCAAAAATTTCACTAAGTTCGGGACTTGGGTACAAACCGAAAGTGAATATGATGTCCCTGAACATGCATATAAGTTCGAGTATTGATATTATAAACATAACAAGAGATGAAGGCAAGTCGAATTGGTTGTTAAGAAACCAAAAATATCACTAAGTTCGGGACTTGGGTGCAAACCAAAAGTTAAAATGATGTCCCTGAACATGCATATAAGTTCGAGTATTGATATTATAAACCTAACAAGAGATGAAGGCAAGTCGAATTGGTTGGTCCAAAACCAAAAATATCACTAAGTTCGGGACTTGGGTGCAAACCGAAAGTTAAAATGATGTCCCTGAACATGCATATAAGTTCGAGTATTGATATTATAAACCTAACAAGAGATGAAGGCAAGTCGAATTGGTTGGTCCAAAACCAAAAATATCACTAAGTTCGGGACTTGGGTGCAAACCGAAAGTTAAAATGATGTCCCTGAACATGCATATAAGTTCGAGTATTGATATTATAAACCTAACAAGAGATGAAGGCAAGTCGAATTGGTTGATAAGAAACCAAAAATATCTCTAAGTTCGGGACTTGGGTACAAACCAAAAGTTAAAATGATGTCCCTGAACATGCATATAAGTTCGAGTATTGATATTATAAACCTAACAAGAGATGAAGGCAAGTCGAATTGGTTGGTCCAAAACCAAAAATATCACTAAGTTCGGGACTTGTGCGCAAACCAAAAGTTAATATGATGTCCCTGAACATGCATATAAGTTCGAGTATTGATATTATAAACCTAACAAGAGATGAAGGCAAGTCGAATTGGTTGGTCCGAAACCAAAAATATCTCTAAGTTCGGGACTTGGGTGCAAACCGAAAGTTAAAATGATGTCCCTGAACATGCATATATGTTCGAGTATTGATATTATAAACCTAACAAGAGATGAAGGCAAGTCGAATTGGTTGGTCCAAAACCAAAAATATCACTAAGTTCGGGACTTGGGTGCAAACCGAAAGTTAAAATGATGTCCCTGAACATGCATATAAGTTCGAGTATTGATATTATAAACCTAACAAGAGATGAAGGCAAGTCGAATTGGTTGGTCCAAAACCAAAAATATCACTGAGTTCGGGACTTGTGCGCAAACCAAAAGTTAATATGATGTCCCTGAACATGCATATAAGTTCGAGCATTGATATTATAAACCTAACAAGAGATGAAGGCAAGTCGAATTGGTAAGTAAGAAACCAAAAATATCTCTAAGTTCGGGACTTGTGCGCAAACCAAAAGTTAATATGATGTCCCTGAACATGCATATAAGTTCGAGTATTGATATTATAAACCTAACAAGAGATGAAGGCAAGTCGAATTGGTTGGTCCAAAACCAAAAATATCTCTAAGTTCGGGACTTGGGTACAAACCGAAAGTTAAAATGATGTCCCTGAACATGCATATAAGTTCGAGTATTGATATTATAAACCTAACAAGAGATGAAGGCAAGTCGAATTGGTTGGTCCGAAACCAAAAATATCACTAAGTTCGGGACTTGGGTGCAAACCGAAAGTTAAAATGATGTCCCTGAACATGCATATAAGTTCGAGTATTGATATTATAAACCTAACAAGAGATGAAGGCAAGTCGAATTGGTTGGTCGGAAACCAAAAATATCACTAAGTTCGGGACTTGGGTACAAACCGAAAGTTAATATGATGTCCCTGAACATGCATATAAGTTCGAGTATTGATATTATAAACCTAACAAGAGATGAAGGCAAGTCGAATTGGTTGGTGAGAAACCAAAAATATCACTAAGTTCGGGACTTGGGTACAAACCGAAAGTTAAAATGATGTCCCTGAACATGCACATAAGTTCGAGTATTGATATTATAAACCTAACAAGAGATGAAGGCAAGTCGAATTGGTAAGTAAGAAACCAAAAATATCTCTAAGTTCGGGACTTGTGCGCAAACCAAAAGTTAATATGATGTCCCTGAACATGCATATAAGTTCGAGTATTGATATTATAAACCTAACAAGAGATGAAGGCAAGTCGAATTGGTTGGTCCAAAACCAAAAATATCTCTAAGTTCGGGACTTGGGTACAAACCGAAAGTTAAAATGATGTCCCTGAACATGCATATAAGTTCGAGTATTGATATTATAAACCTAACAAGAGATGAAGGCAAGTCGAATTGGTTGGTGAGAAACCAAAAATATCTCTAAGTTCGGGACTTGGGTACAAACCGAAAGTTAATATGATGTCCCTGAACATGCATATAAGTTCGAGTATTGATATTATAAACCTAACAAGAGATGAAGGCAAGTCGAATTGGTTGGTCCGAAACCAAAAATATCTCTAAGTTCGGGACTTGGGTGCAAACCGAAAGTTAAAATGATGTCCCTGAACATGCATATAAGTTCGAGTATTGATATTATAAACCTAACAAGAGATGAAGGCAAGTCGAATTGGTTGGTCGGAAACCAAAAATATCACTAAGTTCGGGACTTGTGCGCAAACCAAAAGTTAAAATGATGTCCCTGAACATGCATATAAGTTCGAGTATTGATATTATAAACCTAACAAGAGATGAAGGCAAGTCGAATTGGTTGGTCCAAAACCAAAAATATCACTAAGTTCGGGACTTGGGTGCAAACCGAAAGTTAAAATGATGTCCCTGAACATGCATATAAGTTCGAGTATTGATATTATAAACCTAACAAGAGATGAAGGCAAGTCGAATTGGTTGGTCCGAAACCAAAAATATCTCTAAGTTCGGGACTTGGGTGCAAACCGAAAGTTAAAATGATGTCCCTGAACATGCATATAAGTTCGAGTATTGATATTATAAACCTAACAAGAGATGAAGGCAAGTCGAATTGGTTGGTCCGAAACCAAAAATATCTCTAAGTTCGGGACTTGGGTGCAAACCGAAAGTTAAAATGATGTCCCTGAACATGCATATAAGTTCGAGTATTGATATTATAAACCTAACAATAGATGAAGGCAGTCGAATTGGTTGCTAATAAACCAAAAATATCACTAAGTTCGGGACTTGGGTGCAAACCGAAAGTTAAAATGATGTCCCTGAACATGCATATAAGTTCGAGTATTGATATTATAAACCTAACAAGAGATGAAGGCAAGTCGAATTGGTTGGTAAGAAACCAAAAATATCACTGAGTTCGGGACTTGGGTGCAAACCGAAAGTTAAAATGATGTCCCTGAACATGCATATAAGTTCGAGTATTGATATTATAAACCTAACAAGAGATGAAGGCAAGTCGAATTGGTTGATAAGAAACCAAAAATATCTCTAAGTTCGGGACTTGGGTACAAACCGAAAGTTAAAATGATGTCCCTGAACATGCATATAAGTTCGAGTATTGATATTATAAACCTAACAAGAGATGAAGGCAAGTCGAATTGGTTGGTGAGAAACCAAAAATATCACTAAGTTCGGGACTTGGGTACAAACCGAAAGTTAAAATGATGTCCCTGAACATGCACATAAGTTCGAGTATTGATATTATAAACCTAACAAGAGATGAAGGCAAGTCGAATTGGTAAGTAAGAAACCAAAAATATCTCTAAGTTCGGGACTTGTGCGCAAACCAAAAGTTAATATGATGTCCCTGAACATGCATATAAGTTCGAGTATTGATATTATAAACCTAACAAGAGATGAAGGCAAGTCGAATTGGTTGGTCCAAAACCAAAAATATCTCTAAGTTCGGGACTTGGGTACAAACCGAAAGTTAAAATGATGTCCCTGAACATGCATATAAGTTCGAGTATTGATATTATAAACCTAACAAGAGATGAAGGCAAGTCGAATTGGTTGGTCCGAAACCAAAAATATCACTAAGTTCGGGACTTGGGTGCAAACCGAAAGTTAAAATGATGTCCCTGAACATGCATATAAGTTCGAGTATTGATATTATAAACCTAACAAGAGATGAAGGCAAGTCGAATTGGTTGGTAAGAAACCAAAAATATCACTGAGTTCGGGACTTGTGCGCAAACCAAAAGTTAATATGATGTCCCTGAACATGCATATAAGTTCGAGCATTGATATTATAAACCTAACAAGAGATGAAGGCAAGTCGATTTGGTTGGTGAGAAACCAAAAATATCACTAAGTTCGGGACTTGGGTACAAACCGAAAGTTAAAATGATGTCCCTGAACATGCATATAAGTTCGAGTATTGATATTATAAACCTAACAAGAGATGAAGGCAAGTCGAATTGGTTGGTAAGAAACCAAAAATATCACTAAGTTCGGGACTTGGGTACAAACCGAAAGTTAATATGATGTCCCTGAACATGCATATAAGTTCGAGTATTGATATTATAAACCTAACAAGAGATGAAGGCAAGTCGAATTGGTTGGTAAGAAACCAAAAATATCACTAAGTTCGGGACTTGGGTACAAACCGAAAGTTAAAATGATGTCCCTGAACATGCACATAAGTTCGAGTATTGATATTATAAACCTAACAAGAGATGAAGGCAAGTCGAATTGGTTGGTCCGAAACCAAAAATATCTCTAAGTTCGGGACTTGGGTGCAAACCGAAAGTTAAAATGATGTCCCTGAACATGCATATAAGTTCGAGTATTGATATTATAAACCTAACAAGAGATGAAGGCAAGTCGAATTGGTTGGTCCAAAACCAAAAATATCTCTAAGTTCGGGACTTGTGCGCAAACCAAAAGTTAATATGATGTCCCTGAACATGCATATAAGTTCGAGTATTGATATTATAAACCTAACAAGAGATGAAGGCAAGTCGAATTGGTTGGTAAGAAACCAAAAATATCACTAAGTTCGGGACTTGGGTACAAACCGAAAGTTAAAATGATGTCCCTGAACATGCACATAAGTTCGAGTATTGATATTATAAACCTAACAAGAGATGAAGGCAAGTCGAATTGGTAAGTAAGAAACCAAAAATATCTCTAAGTTCGGGACTTGTGCGCAAACCAAAAGTTAATATGATGTCCCTGAACATGCATATAAGTTCGAGTATTGATATTATAAACCTAACAAGAGATGAAGGCAAGTCGAATTGGTTGGTCCAAAACCAAAAATATCACTAAGTTCGAGACTTGGGTACAAACCGAAAGTTAAAATGATGTCCCTGAACATGCATATAAGTTCGAGTATTGATATTATAAACCTAACAAGAGATGAAGGCAAGTCGAATTGGTTGGTGAGAAACCAAAAATATCTCTAAGTTCGGGACTTGGGTACAAACCGAAAGTTAATATGATGTCCCTGAACATGCATATAAGTTCGAGTATTGATATTATAAACCTAACAAGAGATGAAGGCAAGTCGAATTGGTTGGTCCGAAACCAAAAATATCTCTAAGTTCGGGACTTGGGTGCAAACCGAAAGTTAAAATGATGTCCCTGAACATGCATATAAGTTCGAGTATTGATATTATAAACCTAACAAGAGATGAAGGCAAGTCGAATTGGTTGGTCGGAAACCAAAAATATCACTAAGTTCGGGACTTGTGCGCAAACCAAAAGTTAAAATGATGTCCCTGAACATGCATATAAGTTCGAGTATTGATATTATAAACCTAACAAGAGATGAAGGCAAGTCGAATTGGTTGGTCCGAAACCAAAAATATCTCTAAGTTCGGGACTTGTGAGCAAACCAAAAGTTAAAATGATGTCCCTGAACATGCATATAAGTTCGAGTATTGATATTATAAACCTAACAAGAGATGAAGGCAAGTCGAATTGGTTGATAAGAAACCAAAAATATCTCTAAGTTCGGGACTTGGGTGCAAACCGAAAGTTAAAATGATGTCCCTGAACATGCATATAAGTTCGAGTATTGATATTATAAACCTAACAAGAGATGAAGGCAAGTCGAATTGGTTGGTCCGAAACCAAAAATATCTCTAAGTTCGGGACTTGGGTGCAAACCGAAAGTTAAAATGATGTCCCTGAACATGCATATAAGTTCGAGTATTGATATTATAAACCTAACAAGAGATGAAGGCAAGTCGAATTGGTTGGTCCGAAACCAAAAATATCTCTAAGTTCGGGACTTGGGTGCAAACCGAAAGTTAAAATGATGTCCCTGAACATGCATATAAGTTCGAGTATTGATATTATAAACCTAACAAGAGATGAAGGCAGTCGAATTGGTTGATAAGAAACCAAAAATATCACTAAGTTCGGGACTTGGGTGCAAACCGAAAGTTAAAATGATGTCCCTGAACATGCATATAAGTTCGAGTATTGATATTATAAACCTAACAAGAGATGAAGGCAAGTCGAATTGGTTGGTAAGAAACCAAAAATATCACTTAGTTCGGGACTTGGGTGCAAACCGAAAGTTAAAATGATGTCCCTGAACATGCATATAAGTTCGAGTATTGATATTATAAACCTAACAAGAGATGAAGGCAAGTCGAATTGGTTGATAAGAAACCAAAAATATCTCTAAGTTCGGGACTTGGGTACAAACCGAAAGTTAAAATGATGTCCCTGAACATGCATATAAGTTCGAGTATTGATATTATAAACCTAACAAGAGATGAAGGCAAGTCGAATTGGTTGGTGAGAAACCAAAAATATCTCTAAGTTCGGGACTTGGGTGCAAACCGAAAGTTAAAATGATGTCCCTGAACATGCATATAAGTTCGAGTATTGATATTATAAACCTAACAAGAGATGAAGGCAAGTCGAATTGGTTGATAAGAAACCAAAAATATCTCTAAGTTCGGGACTTGGGTGCAAACCGAAAGTTAAAATGATGTCCCTGAACATGCATATAAGTTCGAGTATTGATATTATAAACCTAACAAGAGATGAAGGCAAGTCGAATTGGTTGGTCCGAAACCAAAAATATCTCTAAGTACGGGACTTGGGCACAAACCAAAACTATATACCAAGTGCCTGAAATGTCTATAAACCACACGAAGAACTCTTCACACACAGGTGCGCCTCATAACCTGGTTCAATGTATAAGACATTGGTTTCGGGGGATTTATTGAGAAGAAAATTTTTTTCTCTAACTTTGAGTAAAACTGTCTCAGAATACATATTTAACCACGAAAAGTGAACACCGACAGTAAATAGCAAAAGTCAACCGACCATCAAAGTTGTATGGCGGTGTAGGAGAAGAAAATCCAAGGTCGTTTAATTTAGGGACGTAAGACACGAAATCAAAATTTTGGCATAAAATCTAAAATAATCATCAGACAGTGGTCATCCAAGGCATATAAGAGTCGTCTAACGATGCTGAATGCAATAAGCAATAGCGACTTTTTAAAGATTTTTTTGGATTTTTGTCAAAATGTACCCTTCACAACTTGGTACAAGTCATAGGACATGGGTACCGGTATGACCGACGGAAGATTTTTGGACAAA